>NW_024070186.1:118505268-118561497 GCF_014754425.2 Oryx dammah
TGTTTTTGAGGACAATGATCTGCTTTTCTGGTTGCCTGATGTCCTCTCCCTGCATTCAGAGGTTGTTTTGTGGAGTTTGCTCCGCATTGAAATGATCTTTTGAGGAATTTGTGAGGGGGAAAGTGGTCTTCCCTTCCTATTCCTCCGCCATCTTAGGACCGTCCCCCGCGTCTTTTAATTTCATGGCTGCAGTCACCGTCTGCAGTGATTTTGGAGCCCCCCAAAATAAAGTCTGACACTGTTTCCACTGTTTCCCCATCTATTTCCCATGAAGTGATGGGACCGGATGCCATGATCTTCGTTTTCTGAATGCTGAGCTTTAAGCCAACTTTTTCACTCTCCTCTTTCACTTTCAACAAGAGGCTTTTTAGTTCCTCTTCACTTTCTGCCATAAGGGTGGTGTCATCTGTATATCTGAGGTGATTGATATTTCTCCTGGCAATCTTGATTCCAGCTTGTGTTTCTTCCAGTCCAGCGTTTCTCATGATGTACTCTGCATAGAAGTTAAATAAGCAGGGTGACAATATACAGCCTTGATGTACTTCTTTTCCTATTTGGAACCAGTCTGTTGTTCCATGTCCAGTTCTAACTGTTGCTTCCTGACCTGCATATAGGTTTCTCAAGAGGCAGGTAAGGTGGTCTGGTGTTCCCATCTCTTTCAGAATTCTCCACAGTTTATTGTGATCCACACAGTCAAAGGCTTTGGCATAGTCAATAAAACAGAAGTAGATGTTTTTCTGGAACTCTCTTGCTTTTTCCATGATCCAGTGGATGTTGGCAATTTGATCTCTGGTTCCTCTGCCTTTTCTAAAACCAGCTTGAACATCTGGAAGTTCATGGTTCATGTATTGCTGAAGCCTGGCTTGGAGAATTTTGAGCATTACTTTACTAGCATGTGAGATGAGTGCAATTGTGCAGTGGTTTGAGCATTCTTTGGCATTGCCTTTCTTTGGGATTGGAATGAAAACTGACCTTTTCCAGTCCTGTGGCCACTGCTGAGTTTTCCAAATTTGCTGGCATATTGAGTGCAGAACTTTCACAGCATCATCCCTCAGGACTTGAAACAGCTCAACTGGAATTCCATCACCTCCACTAGCTTTGTTTGTAGTGATGCTTTCTAAGGCCCACTTGACTTCACATTCCAAGATGTCTGGCTCTAGATTAGTGATCACGTCATCACGATTATCAGGGTCGTGAAGATCTTTTTTGTACAGTTCTTCTGTGTATTCTTGCCACCTCTTCTTAATATCTTCTGCTTCTATTAGGTCCATACCATTTCTGTCCTTTTTCAAGCCTATCTTTGCATGAAATGTTCCCTTGGTATCTCTGATTTTCTTGAAGAGATCTCTAGTCTTTCCCATTCTGTTGTTTTCCTCGATTTCTTTGCATTGATCGCTGAAGGCTTTCTTATCTCTTCTTGCTATTCTCTAGAACTCTGCATTCAGATGCTTATATCTTTCCTTTTCTCCTTTGCTTTTCTCCTCTCTTCTTTTCACAGCTATTTGTAAGGCCTCCCCAGACAGCCATTTTGCTTTTTTGCATTTCTTTTTCTTGGGGATGGTCTTGATCCCTGTCTCCTGCACAATGTCACGAACCTCATCCCATAGTTCATCAGGCACTCTATCTATCAGATCTAGGCCCTTAAATCTATTTCTCACTTCCACTCTATAATCATAAGGGATTTGATTTAGGTCATACCTGAATGGTCTAGCGGTTTTCCCTACTTTCTTCAGTTTGCGTCTGAATTTGGCAATAAGGAGTTCATGATCTGAGCCACAGTCAGATCCTGGTCTTGTTTTTGTTGACTGTATAGAGCTTCTCCATCTTTGGCTGCAAAGAATATAATCAGTCTGATTTCGGTGTTGACCATCTGGTGATGTCCATGTGTAGAGTCTTCACACAGTGAATGTTCCACTGTTTTCTTTGCTATCTTCTGTGAGGGGAGGAGATACACAAATTTATGCTGTTGAGTTCCTCAGTGAAAAGATTCCTCAGTGAAAAAAATGCTGCATGGTACCTGGAATAGTTTGGAGAATGTCAGCATTAATTATTATGGAAATATTAGTCAGTTGCAACTAGTAAAATAAAAATTAATCAAGAGGGCAAACCAAAAACATTTAAATGAAGATACAGAATCTGATCACTGTATAATTTGTGCTTAGTAAATGTTTATACCTAATTCTGTGTATTTAAAAATTAACTGTTTGGAAAACGTTAACTGCTTGGTTGCTGTAACAAATTTGTAGAGAATACATATCTCATATCAAATTCTCATTTATGGTTTCTTTATTACTTTTTAAGGGACTAGTTGGTATGGTAACTATTTCTATTCTTTTCCCTCCTTTTATGGCATGAGAATTCCTCTTTCCTTCAAGAAACCCATTTTCTGTGGGTTGCCTCCATTTGCCCTGTCCTTGTTGGGTACATTAATAAGGAATGGCAAATGGCTCATCAGGGTATCCTGTTTTCTCTGGCAACAGTCATATATCCAATATTTGGCATATATAACACTTCCTCCACCATACATGCAATTTGAGCCTTTCTCATACTTCATAAGGTGTGCAATGATCACTTGCTATTTCTAACGAGGTAGGACTTCTGGAATATGATTAGTGGACAGTATGTTAGATAATAGGGACAGAAATTACTAAAAAAATGAAAATGACTCATTACTATGCTTTTCAAGCACAGATAGGGTAAGAATTTTAGACACAGTGGAACATTCTTCCTTGATACATTAGCTCTAAGCTTTAATGCTAGGTTTCAGGTCAGTTCAGTCACTCAGTCGTGTCCGACTCTTTGAGACCCCATGAACCACAGCACGTCAGGCCTCCCTGTCCATCACTAACTCCTGGAGTTTACCCAAACTCATGTACATTGAGTTGGTGATGCCACCCATCCATCTTCTGATGTCCCCTTCTTCTCCTGCCCTCAGTCTTTCCTAGCATTAGGGTCTTTTCCAATGAGTCAGCTCTTCGCATCAGGTAGCCAAATTATTGGAGTTTTAGCTTGAGCATCAGTCCTTCGAATGAACCCCCAGGACTGATTGCCTTTAGGATGGACTCGTTGGATCTCCTTGCAGTCCAAGGGACTCTCAAGAATCTTCTCCAACACCACAGTTCAAAAGCATCAATTCTTCGGCACTCAGCTTTCTCCACAGTCCCACTCACATCCATACATGACCACTGGAAAAACCATAGCCTTGACTAGATGGACCTTTGTTGACAAAGTAATGTCTCTGCTTTTTAATATGCTATCTAGGTTGGTCATAACTTTCCTTCCAAGAAATAAGTGTCTTTTAATATCATGGCTGCAGTCACCATCTGCAGTGATTTTGGAGCCCAGAAAAATAAAGTCAGCCACTGTTTCCCCATCTATTTGTGATGAAGTAATGGAATGGATTCCATGATTTTAGTTTTCTGTATGTTGAGCTTTAAGTCAACTTTTTCAGTTTCCTCTGTCATTTTCATCAAAGGCTCTTTAGTTCTTTTTCACTTTCTGCCATAAGGGTGGTGTCATCTGCATATCTGAAGTTATTGATATTTCTCCTGGCAATCTTGATTCCAGCTTGTGCTTCCTCCAGCCCCATGTTTCTCAAGATGTCCTCTGCATATAAGTTAAATAAGCAGGGGTCAGTATACAGCCTTGATGTACTCCTTTTCCTCTTTAGAAGCAATCTGTTGTTCCATGTCCAATTCTAACTGTTGCTTCCTGACCTGCATGTAGGTTTCTCAAGAGGCAGGTCAGGTTGTCTGGTATTCCCATCTCTTTCAGAATTTTCCAGTTTATTGTGATCCACACAGTCAAAGATTTGGCATAGTCAGTAAAGCAGAAGCAGATGTTTTTCTCCAACTCTCTTGCTCTTTTGATGATCCAGCGAATGATGGCAATTTGATCTCTGGTTCCTCTGCCTTTTCTAAAACCAGCTTGGACATCCTTAAGTTCACAGTTGATGTATTGCTGAAGCCTGGCTTGGAGAATTTTGAGCATTACTTTACTAGTGCGTGAGATGAGTGCAATTGTGCGGTAGTTTGAGCATTCTTTGGCATGGCCTTTCTTTGGAATTGGAATGAAAACTGACCTTTTCCAGTCCTGTGGCCACTGCTGAGTTTTGCTGGCATATTGAGTGCAGCATTTTCACAGCATAATCTTTTAGGAGTTTAAATAGCTCAACTGGAATTTCATCACCTCCACTAGATTTGTTCATAGCGATGCTTTCTAAGGCCCACTTGACTTCAGATTCCGGGATGACTCGCTCTAGGTGAGTGGTCACACCATCGTGGTTATCTGGGTCACGAATATCATTTTTGTATAGTAGTTCTGTGTATTCTTGCCACCTCTTCTTAATATCTTCTGCTTCTGCTAGGTCCATACCATTTCTGTCCTTTATCAAGCCCATCTTTGCATGAAATGTTCCCTTGGTATCTCTAATTTTCTTGAAGAGAGCTCTAGTCTTTCCCATTCTATTGTTTTCCTCTATTTCTCTGCATTGATTGCTGAGGAAGGCTTTCTTATCTCCTTGCTATTCTTTGGAACTCTGCATTCAAATGGGTATATCTTTCCTTTTCTCACTAGTTTTTTGCTTGTCTTGTTTTCATAGCGATTGGTAAGACCTCCTCAGACTGCCATTTTGCTTTTTTACATTTCTTTTTCTTGGGGGTGGTCTTGATCCCTGTCTCCTGTACAATGCCCCAAACCTCTATCCATAGTTCATCAGGCACTCTGTCTATCAGATCTAGTCCCTTAATTCTATTTCTCACTTGCACTATATAGGGAAGTGATTTAGGTCATACCTCAATGGCCTAGTGGTTCTCCCCACTTTGTTCAACTTAAGTCTGAATTTGGCAATAAGGAGTTCATTATCTGAGACACAGTCAGCTCCCAGTCTTGTTTTTGCTGACTGTATAGAGCTTTTCCATCTTTGGCTGCAAAGAATATAATCAATCTGATTTTGGTGTTGGCCCTCTGCTAATGTCCATGTGTAGAGTCTTCTCTTGTGCTGTTGGAAGAGAGTGTTTGCTATGACCAGTGCGTTCTCTTGGCAAAAGTCCATTAACCTTTGCCCTGCTTCATTCTGCACTCCAAGGGCAAATTTGTCTGTTACTCCAGGTGTTTCTTGACTTCCTACTTTTGCATTCCCATCCCCTATAATGAAAAGGACATCTTTTTTGGGTGTTAGTTCTAAAAGATCTTGTAGGTCTTCATAGAACCATTCAACTTCAGTTTCTTCGGCATTACTGGTTGGGGCATAGACTTGGATTACTGTGATATTGAATGGTTTGCCTTGGAAACGAACAGAGATCTTTCTGTTGTTTTTGAGATTGCATCCAGGTACTGCATTTCGGACTCTTTTGTTGACGATGATGGCTACTCCATTTCTTCTGAGGCACTCCTGCCTGCAGTAGTAGATATAATGGTCATCTGAGTTAAATTCACCCATTCCAGTCCATTTTAGTTCGCTGATTCCTAGAATGTTGACGTTCACCCTTGCCATCTCTTGTTTGACCACTTCTAATTTGCCTTGATTCATGGACCTGACATTCCAGGTTCCTATGCAATATTGCTCTACAGCATCGGACCTTGCTTCTGTCACCAGTCACATCCACAACTGGGTATTGTTTTGCTTTGGCTCCATCCGTTCATTCTTTCTGGAGTTATTCTCCACTGATCTCCAGTAGCATATTGGGTACCTACCAACCTGAGGAGTTCCTCTTTCAGTGTCCTATCTTTCTGCCTTTTCATACTGTTCATGGGGTTCTCAAGGCAAGAATACTGAAGTGGTTTGCCATTCCCTTCTCCAGTGGCCCACATTCTGTCAGATCGCTCCACCATGACCCATCCATCTTGGGTGGCCCCACACGGCATGGCTTAGTTTCATTGAGTTAACAAGGCTGTGGTCCATGTGATCAGATTGGCTAGTTGTCGGCGACTGTAGTTTCATCTGTCTGCCCTCTGATCCCCTCTCTCAGTGCCTACCATCTTACTTGGGTTTCTCTTACCTTGGACATGTGGTCTCTCTTCATGGCTGTTCCAGCAAAGCACAGCTGCTGCTCCTTGTCTCCGATGTGGGGTCGCTGCTCTAGGCTGCTGCCTCTGCCCTAGGGCCGGGTAGCTCCTCTAGGCCAAGCTCATGCACTGTCGCAGCCGCTGTGCTAGTGCATTTGGCGGATGTAAATCTATATGAGACACTGTGCTTATTTATATACGTATTTATCTGCTTTTCTTTAAAGGTAGATCCTGGTGACTCTGCAAATCCTTAGTAATTCAAAAAGAAATCTTTTTCTCTTGTTTCCCTAGAGATTTTGCAGTAGAATCTTCCAACTTTCATATCAGACAAGTGGAGTTCCTGACAGAAAGTAGAAAACCAAGCTATTAAAAATTTCATGGTGAGTTTTGTAAATTTTGATTTACTATCCCCCTTATCCTGGCTGATATACAGTCAGAACGTTTTTCCTTTATTTCATTTGTTCCTACACTGATTAGTGTGATATGTTAATCTTATGATTATAAATCATATTTTTTAATTTTTCAAATTTATAAAAACAAATTTTTGAATGCTAATGTGGTATTATTGATTTCAGAATAAATAATTGTTAGCATTATATCATAGTTGTTTCATATTCTTTCTGTTCTCTTCAAAGAAATTGAGCATTAAATAGTATTTTTCATTTGAATACTATTATTTTTTTCTCTTTCTAGTGGTATCACCTTAGCATGTTTAAACATGGATAACTATAAAATTGAATGCATTCCCACAAGCCACACAGGTAATTAGTGGCAATGGAGATTCCAGAGCATGGGTCTCTGCTGCTACTGCTGCTAAGTCGCTTCAGTCTTGTCCGACTCTGTGCGACCCCATAGACGGCAGCCCACCAGCCTCCGCAGTCCCTGGGATTCTCCAGGCAAGAATACTGGAGTGGGTTGCCATTTCCTTCTCCAATGCATGAAAGTGAAAAGTGAAAGTGAAGTTGCTCAGTTGTGTCCTACCCTCAGCGACCCCATGGACTGCAGCCTTCCAGGCTCCTCCGTCCATGGGATTTTCCAGGCAAGAGTACTGGAGTGGGGTGCCAATGGGTCTCTAGAGTATTGATATACTGTTCTATTTATAGGACCATTGATCTAGTTACTGATTGAATTAAAAATGAAATTGTGTTAATAAGTATCATGATTTTATAATCTTTCAGTTAAAACCACATGATACTTTTGTTTTTAGTTCAGATTTAGAAAGTGGAAAGAGATTTTAAAAACCAAAATAAACTAGATAACCTACAGAATCTGGCTTTTAAAACCCGTCAGAGATCTGAGTACACAAAAAACAGAAAAACAACTAAACTCCAAGAGCAATCTATACTTAGTATGGAGGGAGACTAACATAGCTGCTCTCATCTCTGATGTAATGGCAAGATGAAGAGGAATCTGCAATATAAAAAAATGGAAATACTAGAATGAAGACAGCATGTTAGGAAACTGTTAATTCACCAGACAGATTTAGGAGCTTAGAAACAGCAGAGAAAAGGATAAATGAACTTAAAGACAGGTCAGTTGAAAATATTAGAAGAATGTTTGTGTCTCTGCCCAACCTCCTTGCAAATTCACATGTTAAAATTCTAATCTCCATTGTGGTGATAAGGAGATGGGGCTTGTGGTGAATGATTAGATCATGAAAACAGAGCCTTCATGAATGGGATTAGTGGCCTTGTAAAGGAGCCTCTGGAGAGTTCTCTTATCCTTTCTGCCTTTTGAGGCCATAGTGAGATGATGCTTTTCTATGAATTAGGAAGCAGGCTCTCAGCAGATACCAAATCTGACTGTTTCTTGAGCTTGGACTTTTCAGACTCTAAAACTGTGAAAAATAAATTTTTGTTGTTGGTAAGTCATGCTGTATGTGCTATTCTGTCTTAGCAGCTAGAATATACAGTTGATCCTTGAACAGCATGGGAATTAGGAGTGTTGACCCTCTGTCCAGTCAGAAATCCTAGTATAATTTATAGTGAGCTCTTTGTATGCCCTGTTCCTTCTTATCTGAAGTTCTGCATCACTGGATTCAGCCAACCACAGGTCATGTAATACTGTAGTATTTACTGTGGGAAAAAGAAACCCCATGCGTAAGTGGAATCACATATTTCAAATCCATGTTGTTCAGGGGTCAACTGTACTAAGACATATGTATGTGTTTATGTGTGTATGCTGCTGCTGCTGGTGCTAAGTTGCTTCAGTCATGTCTGACTGTGCGACCCTATAGATGGCAGCCCACCAGGCTCTGCCATCCCTGGGATTCTCCAGGCAAGAACACTGGAGTGGGTCGCCATTTACTTCTCCAGTGCATGAAAGTGAAAAGTGAAAGTGAAGTCGCTCAGTCGTGTCCGACTCTTAGTGACCCCTGGACTGCAGCCCACCAGGCTCCTCCATCCATGGGATTTTCCAGGCAAGAGTACTGGAGTGGGGTGCCATTGCCTTCTCCTTATGTGTGTATAAACATGTTAATTTATACACACACATGCACACATATATTCCCCTTACCCCAATATAATAGCAAGTTTGTTAAGTTCCTAGAAACAACTGGGATGTAGAAAAACTAAGAGGGGCATAACATTCTTTATGTGTTAAAAAGACTACATTATAATTAAATGATAGTCCATCAGGGTTCATTTAGACTGTCTTCTGGAAATGGAGGGGCACATTCTTAAAAATAGTTCAATGCAATTTTTAAATCCTTGCACATTTTCTAAATCCTTACCAACTCTGTAGTCTTTTTCTTTATTATAATTTTGCATTACAGTTCACTTTGAAAGAAAACAGACTTACTTGATGACAGAGGATTATTATTACCATTCAGCAGTCAAAAGAAAATAATTGCTGAAAAGGTTAAGACTTTGATATGCTCATGTAATAAGTTCAAGGATAGGCAATCCAGTGATGATATTTTGTACAGGCTTGTGCTCTTTCTGACTTTGTTCAGCCATCTTTCTTGCATGTGGGTATCTATGGATATCAGTATTTTAGGGAGAAAAAAGAAGAGACAGGAAAAAGGCAGATACCTATTGAAATAATGTCTTTCACTAATGTCCCAACGAAAGGATTTCTTTTATTTCTCTTTAACCAGCACTGTGTCTCATAACCACCTCCATAAAGGACATAGGAAAATGTGAAATATTTGTTTGCAGGGCTTGTTGCCAAATATAATAAAGTGGGAATTCTTTCAGCAAGGAAGAAAAGTTAGGTATCTTGTTAGGCAATTGTTAGTAACTTGAAACTAACAATCTTTGTCACAGCCAGTTATAGAAATTTTGACTCTTCAGCACAAAAATGGCATTATGAAAATAACAATTCCTTTAAATTTTTTTTAAATCATAATTTACTAAATTAGAAAAATGTAGTAGCACAGTGTGGATTGGTTAAAAAGAAAATAGAAGTGATATCTCTGAATAGATAGCATCACTTCTCAGCTTTTTGGCTAAAATCAAGTGTGAATAAAGACAGCAGGAATTTTAAATGCAACTAGCAATGGATGGTTTACCTGAAGAGACATAAAAGCAACAAATTATTATCCAGAGAGAAATGGAAATGATACCATTAAAGTATACAGGATTTGCAGGAAGCTAGTAGTCAGCACTCTAATTTGAATAAAAATGAAGTTCACCTATAAGTTTTGAATAATTGTGAAAGAAGCTATCTTGGGAGATGAGTTTTTTGTCACTGAAAGTGATCAAGAGTTGGGTAATGACCAGTTGAATGGAATTTAAGCCTGGAATATATTGTTAAACTAGATAATTACTGTGATCATTGGGCTCTGTTCCTTGATTACAGAGAAAGAGGACAAATGATGCTAATCAGCCTAGTATGTGATTTGCTTTTTGACTTTTTAAGCAAATTAGTAAAAATATATTTTCTCTTTAAATTACTTAGCAGATAATCTAAGATAATGTAATTAAAATTTAAAAATCATGAGGGAGAATACTTCTAGCAACAGAAATATTTGTTAGAACTATCCTTATGAGTTAAGGAGATATACAGTTCTGACTATTTAACTTAGATCAAAATCTATCTCAAGTGACAAGTTACAAGGGAACTTTTCATATCGTTTAGGAGTTTCAGGCAAATAACTTGTTTAGATATGGTTTGATCAGGTCTCTGGTCGACTCTGTGTTTCAGTTATATCTTCAAATTGGTGTTTCTCAAGGTGGCAGCCTGATGAAACATCCAAAGATCCCATTATTAAGAAGGGATTGATATGTGTTTCCAGAATTCTTTTCATAAATACCAATTTGTGTAATGATTGGTCTAATCTTCCAACTAATCTCAGTGGCCAGAAAATTAATAGAATTTGTCCAAGATGTCCAGAATCATTTGCTATGTGGATTACTGTGACAAAAGGGTCAGTGAAGAATTTGAGATTATCTCAGTGATTATAGAACACTCAAGATATACCCAGTTCAAACCAACTCTGATAGCTACTTCATGATGGAGAATTTTGGAATGATTGTTGAGGAAATAACCGCAATGTCCATTCTTGCAGTAAAAAACACTCCAAATAGTTTGAAATATATGCAAAAACACATTATTTTATGGTCTGAATTTCAGAGGTTTATAAAAGTTATTGAAAGTTCAGAAATGGACATAGTCAGTTCTAGAAATGTAGTTGGCAAGCACCTTAAAATTATTGCATTCAAATTTTTAAAATTTTCAGTGATAGAGATCACTGACACATTTATTGTGCATTTGTGAACAAAGGTAGCCAATTTCATTGTATTTTCAAAATAAGTTATGAAACTACCAAAAACTCAGTCTGATTTTTATGCACTTTGGAAAACAGATTCAGATGTCAACTGCTGTCTTTGGCCATAGTGGCTTCCAAAGCTACTAGGGAAAAAAAGAACCTTTTTTTGACCAAGAATAATCTTTTGATAAGACACTGTTAATCCTTAAAGGTAAATACCTTATTTGGGATTTCTGTCCCTGTAGAACAGGAGTTTAATTTCAAATGAATGAGTTTAACTGACACACACTTTCAGTATCCTTCGTCTTTTCCATGTATCTTGAAGAAATTACCATTGGTTCTTACTCTGTCTTTCTTGAGTCACATACAAATTGCTGCCAAGTGACAAGAGAAATACAGGCTCTAACATCTTTGTATAGAATATGTTTTGTATATAAATTAGTTTTGGAGAATGAATTATACCCTATTCCAGTAACAGCACAGAAAATTTAACTTTCATTATCAAATGGCAGAAAGCCATAAATTGTGTCCTGTGATGATACAGTTATTAGAAGAAATATCAATATTTCATTTCAGTATACATCTGTGTTCATCTAGTGGTTTGAAATTTAGAAACATATATAATTGTATCATTCCATAGTATTATTTTCTCTTTTACCAATAGTTTTAAAAGTTACTCAAATGATTATACATGTATATATATAAAATATATTTCAGATATTACATGTAAAAGTTATGGTAGTAGAAAACACTAAGAGGCTCTAGATTAGATTTTAGCTCTAGCATTTAAGGTCAGGTAAGCTTAAATAATCATTTAAGTCATTGTGGAACCTCAGGCTTCTCATGTGGAAAATGGAGTAGTTCTCTGTATGCCTAGTGTTGCCATGAGAATCAGTGAGATAAATAATAAATCACAGGGTTTATTAGTTTTCAACATGTCAGTTCTACTCTTGACATAACTTAGAGGGTTATTGTAAGAACACAGAAGGAAGCTGGGAATCATTGCAATGGAGAAAAGAAATGTTAGCAGTGTATGGGTAAATAGAAAACGTCCAGAGATAAGTCCCCCTCACTATGTAAATTTTCCTACTGAATATAGAAGAGATCTGAAAATGTCCACAGTAGAGTCAAGCATGAGATAAAAAGCAATAAAGAGCTGAAGATGCCATGCTTGCCAAGGAGTTGGCATAGTAAGGGATGAAGAACTTTATGGTCGAGTTTGTGGTTCAGGAAGCCTAGCTGGCTTCTGAAGGGAGAATGTGGGACCTGAGGAGACAGATGAGCTAATAGGGTGAGACTGTTAGGATTCTCTGGGTGTCATACTGCCATCCCTGCTGGGGAGAATGGAAAAATTAATCAGTAATGGATTCCTGAGCGTAACAGTGGGATTCAGAACTTGCTACCCCCAAATGTGGCATCTTGGCATGTGAAATATCATAAACTGAAGGAGTTCTTAAAAGGTGGCAGAAGCAGGAAGGTCACGGACTCCTTACCCTCTCATCCTTCTTCTCTGAAACAAATTATAAAACTCTCATGTGAAAGATACCTCACTATACCAGAAGAGGGAAGATATTCTTGTCACTACGATTGGGAATTTGGGGTCAAGAAGTCTGTACAAACAGTGATTGTTAAACCAACTCTTACCTTTCTAGTTACTTCTTCATTTGCTATCGTTGGCTGAAACCCCTTTGTCTTGTCAGTTCTTCACAAATATATTGTTTTTGTTGTAAAAGTATAAAAGCTTCCTGTTCTTGTCATTTCTTCAGATCTTTATTCTTTTGTGAGCACGTGTATATGCAAAAATTCAATAAAATTATATGCCTTTCTGCTGTTACTCTTTCTTTTTCAGTTTAATTTTCAGACACATCTAGAGACCCTAGGTTGGGAAGATCCCCTGGAGAAGGGTGTGGAGCATGGCAACCCACTCCAGTATTCTTTCCTAGAGAACCCCATGGATAGAGAAGCCTGGTGGGCTACAGTCCTTTGGGTTGCAAAGAGTTGGACATGACAGAATGACTAGCACAGGGACCCTAAGAGGGTTGAGGAACTTCTTCCTCCCTATAATACGTATATGCACAGTGAACCCTCCTTCCTTAATGTCAAAAAGGTAAGACTTTTAAAAAAACTTTTTTACTTATTTGTATCATTTATTTCCAGGTCATAAGTTTTTGTTTCTTCAGTTTCTTCTGGTGTATCTTTTTCTTCTGTGCAGCCTCCTCTTACTAGATTTAGGAACACTCTGTTCTTTTTCAGTAAGGATCATCTCGCTGTGATAGGGACGGCTCATGCATGGGTTGATTGGACTATGAGATCTGTAATTCCTGTGCCACATCTTTGGGGGCTTTGTCTTCACCTGGATGTGTTCAGTGACTAGAGAATCTGCCTCTAAGCCTTTAAGTTCAGTATTACTCTCTGCACTTTTGAGCTTGTGCAGTATAAACTCAGCACTCTTTTTGGGCCACTGACCCTGTGTCCAGCCCAACTGTTTGGCCTGTGCAAACCTACCATTTTAAACTTCACCGTTTTAATGATGGACTGGCACACATTGCTTCTGTAAAGGGCCACCCTTCAGATGCTTTGGTGGCTTTTCAAATATGCAGACCCTAATGACATGGGCGGTTTCACGAGTGTTCCTAAAATGAAAACGAAGGTTTCAGCTTTGTGGTTTGCATGATTTTGTGGAGTTTTCTGGGTCAGGTGAATAGTGAACCACTTTAAGAGGTCACATCAGGCCACTTATCAGAGAAGCAATGGTAAGACTCTTAAAGTTTTGATTACTAAAAGGAGAGTGGAGAGAGAGAGGACTCTGAATTTGATTGGCTATCTCATCAAATTTTATACAAACAGGAAGTGAATATGTTTATTATCTAAATTACTTCATTTGCTGTAAGAAATGAGCTATTGAGAATTAATGTTGAATTTACTAAGAGGAAGATAATTCTGTTTTTCAGTGTTTAAGTTGTTTGAACTACTGATATGGCAAATTTAAAGCTGCTATTATCAAATTGTATTTCTTAAATAATTATCAGTTTTATTAAATAAAAGTATATTTAATTAGCGTTTATAACTTTTGATCACCATGGAATAATCAGTAATTTTTGTGACAGTATAATGTGTCAACCTTTAACATCTAAAAAAGTAAAGATAACTGATTTGTTTAATTTTATTTATTAATCACTGCTATCCACTACTCTAGGCTGAGTAATACGAAATTGCTGATGTTTGATAATTTTGAGCTACTAAAAGAGCAATTTCATTTAGTGGAACTTAATACCTTCCAGGATATATAGAGTGCCTTTTGGCAGATTAGAAGCACCCAGAATAAATGATAAACAATGGTTGATAAGGTTTACAGGAAGATGCATTTAGCAAGAAATTTATTTTTATGATGAGCATAAAAATAATTTTTTAAAAGTCATTGGATCTGGAAGACATGTTTATGCTTCTTACAATTTAATCCAGTTTTTTTCCAGTGTGGTCCAGAGAACCACAAAGGAGTTTTTTCTGGTATTGACATTTGATTAAAGAAGACTATGAAATTATTTTGGAACATCTTTTCAGATTTTTAATCATGTACTACTTATTATCGATCAAAATTTTCTGGTTATTTTTCTAACTTTTATTTATTATAAATGTTGAAAACACTGTTCAAGTCAACCTTAAACTTGATATGTGCGTATATTCTTCAGTCAGTTCAGTTCAGTTGCTCAGTCGTGTCAGACTCCTTGCAACCCCATGAATTGCAGCACGCCAGGCCTCCCTGTCCATCACCAACTCCCGGAGTTCACAAAAACTCAACGTCCATCTAGTCGGTGATGCCATTCCAGCCATCTCATCCTCTGTCTTTCCCTTCTCCTCCTTCCCCCAATCCCTCCCAGCATCCGAGTCTTTTCCAATGAGACAACTCTTTGCATGAGGTGGCCAAAGTACTGGATTTTCAGCTTTAGCATCAGTCCTTCCAAAGAACACCCAGGACTGATCTCCTTTAGAATGGACTGGTTGGATCTCCTTGCAGTCCAAGGGACTCTCAAGAGTCTTCTCCAACACCACAGTTCAAAAGCATCAATTCTTCAGCGCTCAGCTTTCTTGACAGTCCAACTCTCACATTCATATATGACCACAAGAAAAACCATAGTCTTGACTAGACAGACCTTTGTTGGCCAAGTAACATCTCTGCTTTTTAATATGCTGTCTAGGTTGGTCATAACTTTCCTTCCAAGGAGTAAGCGTCTTTTCTTAACAGTAACTATTAAAGACTCATGTATTGGAAGTTAGTGTTTATTAATACAGACAAGGTGGAGTTTTGGCTTTCCTAGTGGCTCAGCTGGTAATGAATTCGCCTGCAGTGCTGGAGACCTGGATTCAATCCCTGGGTTGGGAAGATTCCCCTGGAGAAGGGAATAGCTACCCACTCCAGTATTCTGGCCTGGATGGGGTCTGCAAAGAGTTGGACATGACTGAGTGACTTTCATTTTCAATGTAAATAAGGTGGAGTTTTAGGATGTACACGAATGGAAGTGACAGTTTAGGTGAAAGGAGAATGTTTTGGGCAGGTGAGCTTATATCATTCTGTGCACTTCTGCTTTTCTGTGTTAACTCCAGTTTCAAATGATTACACTTTATATACGGTAAATTTTGTGTTTCTGAGGTGTATAGAGAATTAAATCAGAAATAATTAGGATAATTCATTTCTTACCCTGTGTTTACTCAAAAAGCTTCCATAGTGCACAAGATAAGAAAAGTTATAATCACAAATGTAAACCTGCTCTTATGGAAAGCAAGTTGGAAAAGCAGTATGTTTTCTAATGGAGATTACTGATATATATAGACTATTAGCAGCTGAAAACAACTTTTTTCTTTCTCTTTTTCCTGAACACCCTTCTGCAAAGGCCTCTCCACAGTGCTCTAGGCCAAGACCGCTTTTGGAGCAATCACAGCATTGAGCTTAGAGTGACTCTTCTCTGTGAAGAAACTTCAGAAATCCTGAGGACTGGTTGCCTCCCAAATCTGGAAAAGGGAATCAGATTCCATATATTCTTTCCATCTGTGATGTACTAAGAACAGAAACGTGTATGATCAATCTTGAAAACATTCCAAGAAAGTCATTTGGTGATGCAGTATTCATGATCTGTTGACATTCAAGATGAATATGAGATGCCACAGTGATTCTCAAAGCCAAATTTATTAATATCTGTCAACCAGGATAATTTAGTATTTAAATCTATATCATTCTTGTCTATGTTTCTATACAAGAGACCTTCCATTTCCTTTCCTTACAAAACATTCCTAAACACAGCATCATGCTTCTGTTAACAATCCAAAGAAACAACTGTTTCACGTTTACTCAGAAACAGAATACCTCAGCATTTAATTATTTAGAAGTGATGAACAATGACATCAACATTTCTCAGTCTTCAGGTACATGTTGAGTTTTGGAAATCTGGTTCATTTAAATTGTGACCAAGAAATCCGGTTGTTTAAAACCTTGTGTTATTTTGGTCTTTCTATGAGTTTTTATGGAAATTATGTTTGCCATGGGAAAAGAGATTATGTTAAGGTCTTTTCACAGCAAAAGCATCTTCCTTAAATTATTGTGGATTCTATTCACTGTGAGTTTTGTCACAGACAAGATTATCACTTCTAAAGGAGTGAATGTTTTAAAGGCTAATGGCAGAAGTGGTGAACTGGAGAAAAGCAAAATTAGCTAAGGTAATTTCCTTCCAATTTGTGATAAAGGTCTGAGAGGGAAAGAAAGGAAGAAGCATTTGGAAAAATGAAAGGATTTGAAAATGAAATGTAGGGGAAAATGGGTGGTTAGAGAAAGAGTACCGTTTATTTAGAGTTTGCAGGGTTCCAGAGTCTTACCCTGAGGAATGCTGGGCAGGTAGAAATAGAAAAGGTGGTACTCATACAGATAATTGTGTGATTCTGTTCTTAAAGGTGTGATCTAATTCAGAAAAAAGTCAGGGAGACATTTGTTGGCATTGAAAAGGTGTATTCAGTTTTCTACTTTAAATTTTAAAAAATTTGAAAAACATAATAAAATAAAAAATGCCATTGGTGATGTGAGGTAACTGAGAGGAAATTGCTTCTTTTTGGACTGAGAAGAGATTCAGGGAGGAGAAATGAAGATTGAAAGTTGGAGAGAAGAGGCAGGCAAGGAGTGAAGTGTGGAAGGAAAATTCCTTGAGTACCGAGCATATATTGGATACATAAGTGAACTGTTTCATTCACACTTATCTTCTAATCCTCACAACAGTGGCTCTATTAGTAGGTAATTTTTTTTTCTCTAAAAAAGTTAAGTGCTCAAAAGGGTGGGGATATATGTTCATATATAGCTGATTCACTTTGTTGTACAACAGAAACTAACACAAAATTGTAAAGCAATTATACTCCAATAAAAAATAAAAGAAGTTGATTTCCCTGGTGGCTCAAAAAGTAAAGAATCTGCCTACAATACCAGAGACCCAGGTTCGATCCCTGGATTGGCAAGGATCCCCTGGAGGAGGAAATGGCAACCCACTCTAGTATTCTTGCCTGGAGAATGGACAGACGAGCATGGGGGACTATATAGTCCATACAGTCCATGGGGTCTCAGAGTCAGACACAACTGAGCAACCTAACACTTTAACTTTCACTTGGACAGTATCAGACAGTTAGTAATAGTGCTTGGCTTTCTTGAATAAGAAAGCAAACAAATTGTGAAACAAAACGAGGAAATGAAAAGAAAGAGAAACTGAGTAGAATATTTGTAACTGGATGAATAAAGAAGATAGACGTTTCTGCTTAGAGACAGCATGTGAGCAAGAGAAGAAATGATATGAAATAGGGTATAGTGGGTATTAACTTCCTTGGTGGGTCAGACGGTAAAGCGTCTGCCTACAATGTGGGAGACCCGGGTTTGATCCCTGGGTTGGGAATATCCCTTGGAGAAGGAAATGGCAACCCACTCTAGTACCCTTGCCTGGGAAATCCCATGGATGGAGGAGCCTGGTAGGCTGCAGTCCATGGGGTCGCAAAGAGTCGGACATTCACTTTCTCAACTTAGTAATTCAGCTTCCAGGATAAGTTCCTGGTTCTTCTAACCACTGGCCACTTCTCAGTCTCCTTTGCTGACTCCCCCTTCATATCCCCAAACTCAGTTCTCTGGACTCCCCAGGACCTATAGTGGGTATTTGTGGCAGAAGACCCTTAAAAAAAAAGCAATGTCCACTATTTTTTTAGATACCTTTTCTGTGTTGGGTATACTGAGTTCCCCTTGTTTAATCTTATGTATTAAGTGTCTATACATGCAATGGCCTTGTGTTTGAAGACAGCCTTCAGTGAGAGGAATAGTGACCGATGGGAGGATAACTGTCAACAGTTGTATTTCAGAGTAAGAGGTGACCAAGAGAATGACCATAATTCCCTAGTGGAATAATAAGAAATCTTGGAATTCTGAATGTCCCTCAATATGGGGGACATGAACCTGATTTATATATATATGTGTGTGTGTGTGTGTGTATATACATACATATATATATACACACATATATATATATATATATATATATGTGAAAATTGACCCAGAAGAACAGGATTTAGAGGAGACAAATTAAATGTATTTGCCCCTTATAATTCTATTTTAAATGGATTTTATTTTATTTTTGAAGGTTAGAAATAGAGGATTATAAATAGTTATAACCAGGAGGGTAAGATCACCTGAGAGGTCTTGAGACCTGTTAGCCATTATGTTGTTCATTATTTGGGTTGCTAAGTCATGTCCAGCTCTTTTGCAGCCCCATGGACTATATAGCCTGCCAGGCTCCTCTCTCCATGGGATTCTCCAAGCAAGAGCACTGGAGTGGGTTGCCCTCTCCTTCTCCAGGGGACCTTCCTGACCCATGGGTTAAACGCGTGGCTTCTGTCATGTCTCCTGCATTGTAGGCAGATTGTTTTACTGCTGGGTCACCAGAGAAGCCCCTGTTAGCCATATATGGATGCATATAATTCAAGGAATAATTAAAATAGACTATCTCTATTCATTTGTGAGGTTCACCTAACCTGTATATAGCTCATGATGACAATGAATAGCTCTGCCCACTGAAACAGTGTTCCATTCCATTATATCTGCTCTGAACAGTGTTTTAAAACTTGAAAAAATAGTTTCCAATATTTAAATGCTGGGAGATTTCATAGAATCATCTGAAATTTTGACCTTTCCTGCAACATGGGAAACACTGGCAGAGGCAGTTTAAGTTCACAGAAGGCAGTAAGCCGGGGCTTAGGAGCTGGCTGCGGCACTGTCTGTTCTAGGTGGAGCCAGCGTGCTCTCGTTCTTTGCAGGCCGGTCCACACATCTGTGTCCCTGTTTGTCTCCTTTTGGGCTTTTCTGGTGGCTCAGCTGGTAAAGAATTTGCCTGCAGTGTGGGAGACCTGGGTTTGTATGATCCCCTGGAGAAGGAAATAGCCACAAATGCCAGGATTCTGGCCTGGAGAATTCCATGGACTGTATATGTATAGTCCATGGAGTCGCAAAAAATCAGACATGACTGAGCAACTTTCCCTTTCACTTTGTCTCCTGTGTAACCCCTGTAGGCATTTGAATTGTTCTTAGGAAAAGAGACCTCTATATTTAGCCCAATATCTTGAAACAGACTCTGTTGGTTACAGAAGTACTATGCTACCTTCCCTCCTTTCTCAGGCTTTAGTTCAGTTCAGTTCATTCGTTCAGTCGTGTCCGACTCTTTGCGACCCCATGAACCACAGCACGCCAGGCCTCCCTGTCCATCACCAACTGCCGGAGTCTACCCAAACCCATGTCCATTGAGTCGGTGATGCCATCCAACCATCTCATCCTCTGTCATCCCCTTCTCCTCCTGCCCTCAATCTTTCCCAGCATCAGGGTCTTTTCCAGTGAGTCAGCTCTTCACATCAGGTGGCCAAAGTACTGGAGTTTCAGCTTCAACATCAGTCCTTCCAATGAACACCTAGCACTGATCTGCTTTAGGATGGACTGGTTGGATCTCCATGCAGTCCAGAAGACTCTCAAGAGTCTTCTCCAACACCACGGTTCAAAGGCATCAATTCTTCGGCACTCAGCTTTCTTTATAGTCCAACTCTCACATCCATGCATGACTACTGGAAAAACCATAGCCTTGACTAGAAGGACCTTTGTTGGCAAAGTAATGTTTCTGCTTTTTAATATGCTATCTAGGTTGGTCATAACTTTCCTTCCAAGGAGTAAGGGTCTTTTAATTTCATGGCTGCAATCACCATCTGCAGTGATTTTGGAGTCCCCCCAAATAAAGTTTCCACTGTTTCCCCATCTATTTCCCATGAAGTGATGGGACTGGAAGCCATGATTTTAGTCTTCTGAATGTTGAGCTTTAAGCCAAAATTTTCACTCTCCTCTTTCACTTTCATCAAGAGGCTCTTTAGTTCTTCTTCACTTTCTGCCATAAAGGTGGTGTCATCTGCATATCTGAGGTTATTGATATTTCTTCTGGCAGTCTTGATTCCAGCTTGTGCTTCCTCCAGCCCAGCATTTCTCATGATGTACTCTGCATACAAGTTAAATAAGCAGGGTAACAATATACAGCCTTGACGTACTTCTTTTCCTGTTTGGAACCAGTCTGTTATTCCATGTCCAGTTCTCACTGTTGCTTCCTGACCTGCATGTAGGTTTCTCAAGAGGCAGGTCTGGTGATCTGGTATTCCCATCTCCTTCAGAATTTTCCACAGTTTATCATGGTCCACACAGTGAAAGGCTTTGGCATAGTCAATAAAGCAGAAATAGATGTTTTTCTGGAACTCTCCTGCTTTTTCGATGATCCAGCGGATGTTGGCAATTTGATCTCTGGTTCCTCTGCCTTGTCTAAAACCAGCTTGAACATCTGGAAGTTCATGGTTCACATATTGCTGAAGCCTGGCTTGTGAGATGAGTGCAGTTGTGCAGTAGTTTCGTAGAAGGCAATGGCACCCCATTCCAGTACTCTTGCCTAGAAAATCCCCTGGATGGAGGAGCCTGGTGCGGTGCAGTCCATGGGGTCACTGAGTCAGACACGACTGAGTGACTTCACTTTCACTTTTCACTTTCATGCATTGAAGAAGGAAATGGCAACCCACTTCAGTATTCTTGCCTGGAGAATCCCAGGGATGGGGGAGTCTGGTGGGCTGCCGTCTATGGGGTTGCACAGAGTCGGACACAACTGAAGCAACTTAGCAGCAGCAGCAGTGCAGTAGTTTGAGCATTCTTTGGCATTGCCTATCTTTAGGATTGGAATGAAAACTGACCTTTTCCAGTCCTGTGCCACTGCCGAGTTTTCCAAATTTGCTGACATATCTTTCACAGCATCATCTTTTAGGATTTCCATCACCTGCACTAGCTTTGTTCTCGGGCTTTGTAGGCCCCAAGAAATGGCTGGGTATCTGTGATACCCAGAGACAGAAGACATTCCTTGCAGCAGAATCAGGAGACATATTTAAAGTTGGAGGAGCAGCTGGAGAGCAGGGGAGAGGAAAATGAGATTCTAGAGATGAGGTAGATAAAATCACCAGGGAAAGTCCTTTCAGAGGGAACTCATATTCAGGAGTCTGACGAATTAACAATAGTTAAAACAGTCTGTTGAGGAGCTTCTTTAACTTGAGACTGTTTGTAGACTTGTTTTCCAAAGTTTAACAGCAAGCAATTTGTCAGAAATAATATCTGAAGAGAAAAAAGAAACACTTTCAGTCAGTTGAGATGGTAAATGTAAGCACCAGAAATTCTACTGGAATACTTTAGGTAAATACATACTATGGTAGAATCATATCTAATGAGAAAGTTCTGTTCTAAAGTAAGAACATTAGACAAACATCACATATTAAAATTATCCTTGAAAAATTCCTATAGTGCCCTTGTATCACCAGAGTGGGGCTTTTGCATTAAGCTGGAGAAATGGGTGACAAGACTGTGACCCCATGGACTGTAGACTAGCAGAGTCCTCTGTCTGGGATTTTCCAGACAATAATACTGGGTTGCCATTTCATTCTCCAGGGGATCTTCCTGACCCAGGGATCAAATGTGTGTCTCCTGCATTAGCAGGCAGATTCTTTATCACTGAGCCACCTGGGAAACCTGTTGCACGCCCTGGGGAAATGTGTAACAAGATAAATGAGGGGATATCTTCCCATTCCCCCTATCCATTCCCACCCCTCAAAGTGAAAGCCCACTGAATAAGAAGTAGAATTTGTATAAATGCCACTCCATGTGTGTGCTCAGTCCCACTCCGTATGTATTAAATAGGTTGACTTTGAGGTTTTATGGTGGGGTGATTTTTGGTACCCTTTTAAAAGTGCTCTCAAGCTTGATCTGTTTTTCTTTTCATCATGCTGTTTGTAACATTTAAGTTAAAGAATGTTTTTATAAGACATTTAATAATTATGGCTTACTTTACAATCTCATTATTTTGGGTAACCCTGAACTTTTTTTTTTTTTGAAGGGACAAGCTGTGTTGCATCTAAATATAGTAAAGCTAATGTGTTTTTTAAAGCACTGGTTACCCCTTGTACGTGGGATGTGTTAATGTGTAAATAACAGCCTGATAAAGCATACTATATGGCCTCAATTTTCTTTCTGAGCTTGCACGTAAGGGAGTCTGAATCAACCAAAAGAGGATTAATCAACCCAAATGCTGCCTACACATTATGACACATCACACATCTCTTCACAGTTTGTTAGACACTAGTAACTCTCCTGCTTTTAAAACCACAACAGACAGCTGTTTTCCCACACTTTTTAACAGTGTTGAGCAAAAGAAAGGGGAAAGGCATGGAGCTGGAAAAGTTTTATGACTTAGAAAAATTAAGACTGACCTTTTCCTAAGACTTGTAACTTCCTTTACTTTCTCATCTCACATATATTTACAATGCTCTTCTTATAATTCACATGTACTTCTTATCTATGGCCTTGTTAACATTAAGTGAATCAGAAAAATACTGAGGATTTAACTAAAACATCATTGCTTTCTTTAGGATCCCCAAACAAAACCTTGTAAAGAATTTATAAATGTTTTGAATAGAGCTAAAATCAACACATCTGTGTTTTGATTAGTGACAACTTTTAAGGTGTGGTTGGGGACAGGATTCATCCATCTTTAGCTTTGTTCAAGTTGGCCAAACTGGAACTTGCATATCACCGTGTCTGTGTCTCTATAAAATTGTTGTATTCTTAGCATGACCCTGGGAAAAGATTTTTTGTTTTTCTTTTCTTCTTCCCAGATTATATTTTACTTCTGCTGGTCCAACAGAGATTGAAACAAATTGTGATGTATATATTTGGAGTGCATTTCTCTTGTAAGAAAAGGCTGCAGTAGAATCAACCCAAATAAAATTAATTTGTTAAAATTAATTTTCTTCTCAAGGGCATATCACATTAAGAACTAGCTTATAGTGTAGCTGAATAGTACTGAACTGAAAAGTACTCTGAATTTGATTCGTATTTGTTGCACTAATATTTGCCAGTATTTCTAAAAGCTATGAAACTTGCACTGTTGAAAATTGCATGTGTGTGATTTGCATGTGTGTCATCCCAAGGAGTATCTCAACTAGTATTCAACTAGGTTGTTCTGTTCATTTGGAAGATTCGTATACCATGTACACATAGGCATGATAACTCGGTGAGTTTATCTGCCACCTGCTCGCTGAGGACTAGTGATTCTTTATGCCTGGAAAACTAGCTTTTAAATGATTCTATTTGCATTTTAGACAAGAAAGCATCAAATATAGATATACATTGTAGATTATTTTGGCCATGTCAGAATAAAGAATATAGAAAAAGTACAGCTTAAACACCGTGGTGCAGATGGAGGTACTTGAGCTAAAAAGAAATGGCACTGAAATATATTTACATCTGTGTAATTACTGCATCATAAATAGAAGCAAGAACCACAGTCTATGCTCTTTATATTTAATCCCTAATGGGCAATTTACCAGGCTCCCTTGAAAGTATAAAATGACAATAATCAGTGTTCTCAGACCCTTAGTTATCTTTACTGCATATATAATTAAAGGAACGAGTTCCTGCTTTGAGCGTTATATTCATGAGGACTTCTTGGACTGTAATTAGATATATTATCTTTTATCACAGCTCAGGGTACATATTTTATGCAGCTATTTTGCCATTAATTTTGCTACTATTTCTATTTAGTCACAAGGAGAAGATGGTAAAATAAAGTCACTAGTGGGTCATTGAGTCAGACAAGCCAAAATGCATGGCTTTCCTAGATGATGGGGTTATTTAAGTCAGCACATGCATTGACTGGGACAGGATTTATGAGCCAGATATTCTAAATGTCTTTTCTAAATATCTTGGCTATTGATACGAGTAATAAAGTGTTACTGGAAGTATGGTATTGTTATTATTGTTGTTCAGTCACTCAGTTGTGCCCGACTTTCGGTGACCCCATAACCCAGAAAGATGATATAGAGTTAACAGATCAGCCTGTGAGGGCTCAAAGTTGACTACTGAGGTGTTCCTTTGAAATTTATTTATGGCTGATCTCAGTTGGGTTGCTGGGAAATATTTCTATTCTGCTAAACAATTTCATTTTGTGGGAAGTTTACTTTCCCTTTCTTTCCACTGTCTCTTCTCTCTCTCCCCGACCCTTCACACACAGACACACACACACACAATACACAATCCCATACAATGATGAGCTTCCTCTAATAATGATATCCTTTGAAATTATTTAACCATTGTTATAGAGTTTATCTTTCAAATCTGAACTGGTGAATTTATGATGGTGAGGAGATTGTTTATGTTAAAACCATAAAAATAAAAGTTATGAACAGACATTTCTTTGGGCAACAGGAAATGAACCAGATTGTGATTGGGTTTGAAGTTTATATCATTTCCAGGGATAAAGAGACTCTTTGATGAATGGAGAAGCTGATTTGACTGTAAGGTCTCCTTGTCAGTTCCTCACATCTGTGAGTTATGAAGCTGTATTCTGACAGCACAGAATTAACTCACTCTGTTGTCCTGATTGCTTTCCCACAGTTTTTCCTCCATGGCTCGGTCCCAACAATTGTTGCAGCAGGAGGATGAGAGTGGCTTTGCTTCATGGTGGGTTGGCCTCATCCCCCGAGAGGGTAAGGAATCTGATATGGGCAAAGCTAGCCAGGAGGGAAATAGTTCTCATTACTTCAGTAGTCAATGGCAAAATTTTAGGTAGAGAGTTTTATCCGTTTAGCGATGTGATGGTTGCTTTACCCAGCATGGGAGGAAAAGGCTAGCCAGTTTTATCACCATTTTCTTTCTAATTAAAGTTTAGGGTAAAATCATTTCTCCCTTATAGAGGCCAATGGGAACATCTACAGTGGGAAGTTTTTGGCCCAAAGCCCAGTACAAGATGTAGTGCAGAAATACTTTCCAGTATTGGGGCATTTGATGGTCACTGAACAAACACTGAAGCTCTATCTTGATTTCAGATTGAAATGCTTGGGAAGGTGGAATGTTTTAGCTCTGAATAATGTGCTGTTATTCACATACTCAGGAGGATTAGAAAAGTCTCAGACTCACCAGGAGCTAGGTATGTCTATGAAGAAAAAAGGCATTGTTTGTGAGTAATGATTTTCACACCCTTTATGATTTCTGGGAGATTTGATTATTTTGATAAATTTTACATCAGTTAATAGAGGATATGCACAGACGAGTAAATAAGCAAGAATTTAAATTTCCTTTGAAAGCTTTATAATGTAGCTTGTCACTTCGTGGGTCCCTTCCATTCCACTGTTGGATAACATAAAGAGTCTTGGCTTGGAGACTAGCAAAAAGGGACTGACTATTAATAGAAAAAAGTGTGTTGAGTCAGATCATTACTTCATATATATTTTTATATATATACTTCATATATATATATATCATAACTTCATTCATATATATATACGTTTTTTTCCTATTCAAGTTACTCTAATGAGGGATGAGTGGCTGAAGGAATGGCCGTTTCTAGGAACCTGGGTACTTAATCTGAAGAAATTAATTCAAAACACAAAAGCTCTTAGAAGTATCATGTTATCTTAACATTTTATGACACCTTTTTATTCTTCTTTTTTGTATTTGTCAGCTAGCTTCTAATTAAAGATAGAAACTTATTATAAGAAATAAAAACAATAGTTTTAACTTGACTTAAGTTATTCAGTATTTTGCTATGTGTATGTATATATGTCCATATAGACATATATAGTTTATATATCCATAATCTCTGTTCTTTAACAAAAATGCAGTTTTTTTTAATGTGAGAAAGTTGAATTTTGTTTAGTGTGCACACATTTTATTTTAAAAGCAATGTCAAGGCATTAGAGGGTCTCAAGAAGAGTTATGCCATCAGACACAGACTGAATGGAGGATGAGTTGACTATGGATAAGGGTTGAAGCAAGGGCACCAGTAGGGCGGCTATTGCTAAAATCACGTTAGAAAAAGAGTGGCCTGCACTGCAGTGATATAGTTTATACGGAGAGAAATGAGCAAGATTATAATCTCAGTACAAAGCCAAATTGACTTAGCTGGTGAACTAGATGTGGGATATGAAGGAAAGAGAACAGTCATAGATGACTGCTTGGATTTTGGTCTGAGTATGATCTGAGTAACTTCATAGGAAGGGGTGTAATTTAGTTGGATGGAGAAGACTAGGGAAAAATGGTTTAGATGTTGATAAAAATAAACCTTGTTTTTGTTGTGTTAAATTTGAAATACCTAGTATACATTTTCAGAGAAGGCAATGGCACCCCACTCCAGTACTCTTGCCTGGAAAATCCCATGGGCGGAGGAGCCTGGTAGGCTGCAGTCCATGGAGTTGCTACTAGTTGGACACGACTGAGCGACTTCACTTTCACTTTTCACTTTCATGCTTTGGAGAAGGAAGTGGCAACCCACTCCAGTGTTCTTGCCTGGAGAATCCCAGGGCTGGGGGAGCCTGGTGGGGCTGCCGTCTATGGGGTCGCACAGAGTTGGACATGACTGAAGCGACTTAGTGGCAGCAGTAGCAGTATACATTTTTCATGATAATCATTAAGTAGCAGTTGGCTTTACAAGTGTGGACCTCAGGGAAAAAATAGAGACCTACTATATGAATTTACAATTCATCGACATTTACATTTTCTTTAAAGCCATAATAGTAGGTGAAGTATGTGTATATGGGAAAAACGGATATTAGATACAATCTAGGGAGTCTGTGTAAACAGAGGAGAAAGAATATGAGGTCAACCTCTTGGCTAGTCTAACATTTAGGTTGGGGAAAAAGTTCAACAAACAAGACTGAGGAAGTACAGTTAATATATCAAAAAGTAAATCAGAAGAGTATGGTTTCCCAGAAACTTAGAGACAAGAGGTTTTGAAGAAGAAAGTAACCATCAACTGTGAAAATACTGTTTGACTAACAGTGAATCATTTGAGAAATGTGAGGACATAGAAAGCACTTATCTGATCTTGCAAGATGGAAGTCAGTGTTAGTCAGCACAGAATATTTGGTGTGGTAGGAATTTCAGCCAGTCTAGGGTAGGTTCAAGAGAGTGTATAAGAGGAAATATATTAAGCACTGGCAGCAGTTTAGAAAAGAAGCAGAAGAGACAAATAGGGCAGGTAAGGAAAAGGAGTAGTGGTCAAAAAAGGGATTCAAATGTGGGAGAGAATTCAGCCTGTTTGCCTGCTGGTGGGGACAGTTCAGAATAGAAGAGGAAATGGTGATGGAGGCGGGCGTGGGGGTTGATTTCAGGACAGAAGTCACTGGATGGGTCAGTAATTGGTTTTGGGAAATGGAGTTATTTTCATTTTCTTAGTTAATTAAAAAGTGAGATTATCAAAGGGAGAAAGCAGGGATGTTGGAGTTTTGAAGGGAGGGTGTGACTAAAAACAGGGAAATTGAATTAATGAGGAAATGTGTTCATGGTGAGCTGTTAGATATGGTAGATATGGTAGTAGACTTGGGCACTGAGGATCCAATGGTCAGGACTTTAGAGATTTTGTAGAGATTTTAGGATGTGTTAGATGATATTTGTCATTTTGCAAAGGCATGAATTTGAGTCATCCACCAGAGAATGAAATTGTCTCACCTAGGTAATATATAAACTTCCATAATAATTCTTTTAAAAAGATTTAAAAAAACCCTAACAAATAAAAGCAAACATTTTCTTTTATATTCCCCCTAAAAAGAAAGCATAATTGTGAGGTTGAATGTGAAGAAGATATCAAGGAATTTAAAAGAATGATGCCTCCTAGGGACGTGGCTTTTAGGGACATTAAAGAGTGAAATGTCTACTTTAGTGATGATTTGGACCAGACACGAACAAGAATACCCCACTCCTTGTGATAAAGTATGACTGGGATGTGCTAGTCAGTGTTTCAGCTACTCACATGGGGATAGTCTCAGGAATATGGCATGTGGCTTGACTAAAATATGATAAGAGAGAAAATCAAGAGCCTAGCCAGTCAGTAGATTCACAAAGATCTTAGAATGTATCCCTTACTACATTCAGGGTCTCCTTTACTTTCTGGCCCTCAGTTTTAATAACCCTCATGTTTCTCGTTGTATTACAGGCTTGTACATTTAGGTAATAATCACACAGTTACTGTTTCATCACTATTCTGATTAAGTAGAAAAATAATTGTTTTCTTTCTAGAACTACTGAATGTATATAAAGGTAACAGTCAGCATTCATTTCATACTATAAATACCAATATCAAATTTATGTCATATGATCCTCAAATCAACCCTGTCAATTATTATTATTATTCTTACTACTACTAATTGCCAAATTCAGACTTAAATTGAAGAAAGTAGGGAAAACCGCTAGACCATTCAGGTATGCCCTAAATCAAATCCCTTATAATTACACAGTGGACAACTAGATTCAAGGGATTAGATCTGACAGAGTGCCTGATGAACTATGGATGGAGGTTCATGACATTGTACAGGAGGCAGTGATTAAGACCATCCTCAAGAAAAAGAAATGCGAAAAAGGAAAAATCTTCGTCTGAGGAGTCCTTACAAATAGCTCAGAAAGGAAAAGACGCAAGAGGCAAAGGAGAAAGGGAAAGTTATACCCGTTTTGAGTGCAGAGTTCCAAAGAATAACAAGGAAGATAAGAAAGGCTTTCACAGTGATCAATGCAAAGAAATGGAGGAAAACAATAGAATGGGAAAGAGTAGAGATCTCTTCAAGAAATTTTAGAGATACCAAGGGAATATTTCATGCAAAGGAGAGCACAATAAAGGACAGAAATGTTATGGACTTAACAGAAGCAGAAGATATTATGAAGTAGGAGGAAGAATACACAGAAGAACTATACAAAAAAGATCCTCATGACCCAGATAACTGTGATGGTGTGCTCATTCACCTAGAGAGAGAGATCCTGGAATGTGAAGTCAAGTGGGCCTTAGGCAGCATCACTAAGAACAAAGCCAGTGGAGGTGATGGCATTCCAGTTGAGCTATTTCAAATCCTGAAAGATGATGCTGTGAAAGTGCTGCACTCAATATGCCAGCACATTTGGAAAACTCAGCAGTGGCCACAGGACTGGAAAAGGTCAGTTTTCATTCCAGTCCCAAAGAAAGACAATGCCAAAGAATGCTCAAACTACCGCACAATTGCACTCATCTCACACGCTAGAAAAGTAATGCTCAAAATTCTCCAAGCCAGGCTTCAGCAATACGTGAACCGTGAACTTCCAGATGTTCAAGCTGGTTTTAGAAAAGGCAGAGGAACCAGAGATCAAATTGCCAACATCCGCTGGATCATTGAAAAAGCAAGAGAGTTCCAGAGAAACATCTATTTTTGCTTTTATTGACCACATCAAATCTTTTACTGTGTGGATCACCACAAACTGTGGAAAATTCTGAAAGAGATGGGAATGCCAGACCACCCAATCTCCCTCCTGAGAAATCGATAAGCAGGTCAGGAAGCAACAGTTAGGACTGGACATGGAACAACACACTGGTTCTGTACATCAAGGCTGTATACTGTCACCCTGCTTATTTAACTTATATGCAGAGTACCTCATGAGAAGCGCTGGGCTGGAAGAAGCACAAGCTGGAATCAAAGTTGCCGGGAAAAATATCAGTAACCTTAGATATGCAGATGACACCACCCTTATGGCAGAAAGTGAAGAGGAACTAAAGAGCCTCTTGATGAAAGTGAAAGAGGAGAGTGAAAAAGTTGGCTTAAAACTGAACATTCAGAAAACAAAGATCATGGCTTACATTCCCATCACTTCATGGCAGATAGATGGGGAAACAATGGAAATAGTGGCTGACTTTATTTTTGGGGGGCTCCAAAATCACTGCAGATGGTGACTGCCTCCATGAAATTAAAAGACACTTGCTCCTTGGAAGGAACGTTATGACCAACCTAGATAGCATATTAAAAAGCAGAGACATTTTTTTGCCAACAAAGGTCTGTCTAGTCAAGGCTGTGGTTTTTCCTGTGGTCATGTATGGATGTGAGAGTTGGGCTATGAAGAAGGCCGAGCACTGAAGAATTGATGCTTTTGAACTGTGGTGTTGGAGAAGACTCTTGAGAGTCCCTTGGACTGTAAGGAGATCCAACCAGTCGGAGATCAGTCCTGAATATTCATTGGAAGGACTGATGTTGAAGCTGAAATTCCAGTAGTTTGGCCACTTGTTGTGAAGAACTGACTCATTTGAAAAGACCCTGATTCTGAGAATGATTGAGGGCAGGCAGAGAAGGGACAACAGAGGATGAGATGGTTGGATGGCATCACCAACAGAATGGACTTGAGTTTGAGTAAACTCTGGGAGTTGGTGATGGACAGGGATGCCTGACATGCTGCAGTCCATGGGGTTGCAAAGAGTTGGACATGACTGAGTGACTGAACTGAACTACTACTAATAATAGTAATGAAATTTAAAGTGATTTGGTGATACATCTTTCTTATGCAGCTGGGGAAGAGGCAAAAGTAGAACCAGAAACCAAGTTTTCAGATTCCAAAGATGCCCACTGTGTAGCCTTCCAAAATACTAATGATCTTAAATACTGCATCCTTTGTTAAGATTTTTCTGGCCAGGATATATTTTGTGCTTAGTTGTGATATTTTTCCTGTTTTAAAATCTTATTTTGTTAGTGAAAAAGTAAGGACTTATAATAGAGGGAATCTTCAGAAACAGTTACTAACCTCTGAGTGAGATTCTTGCAAGTCATCCAGTACCCACTCCCGCATTGTATGTTAGAAAACTAAGTCCCAGAAAAATTAGAAGACTTTTAAAATGTCACTCAAGTAGTTGCTTGGATTACAGCAGGGATTATTTTTCTTGACAGCCATCTCAATGTGTTTTCCATCGTGTTACACTGCCTGTTGAACCTTAACTTCAAAAACCCCAAGTCTGAGAGCTGGAAAGGACTCTAGAGATTGAACTTCACCCTTCTCATTTTATGAAGGAGAAAATACAAATCCAGAAGATTAAATTGTTGCTGCAAAGTTATCTAGTGAGTGTAATAAGTGAGTATAGGACTGTGCCTGCTTCAGATTTCCACTGAGGTACAATAAGGAAAAGTATCGGACAACAGATAGTGTGGACAGCTTATGTCCCTGTCCTCATACCCTGATTTTTTAAAGGAAACAGAACCCTAAAACCGTGACTCTTGCATCCCTCTGCCAAATCAAGGACATAAAAAAGATATCAGAGACCTTGGAAAGAGACTGGTAAGGAGATCTTGTTGGAGAAAGTTTGTGCTTTGCTTTAAAGCCCTCAAAATTAAATTTTGGAGCATGCTAATTTCTGAACCCAAGCCTTTGGTGATCTTTGAGAACCGCCTGATGTGATACCACTAGATTTGGTGATAGAGTCGGAAGAACACTGCCTTGGCTTTGTTAAACTTTCAGAGTTCTCACAGAATATACCACCACTTCTTGTGAATCAGATATGGGCCACTTAAAGCAAAAGAGCCAACATGAGACTTTTGTCCCACAGTGCCATGCAAGGGGCAGGAAGACCTTGGCAGCGGAAGAAAGAAGATGCGTTGTGGAATGCCCCACTGCCAGCCAGCAGAGAGGTTCATTTCCCTAGGGATTTGGGCTCTTTGGGACTCAGGAGCCCAGGAGGGAAACTCCACAAGGCCCAGTAGAAGAAGCTACCTTCTGTCTTCCTTCAAGGCCAGAGAAGATCAACCTGAGATGGTACCAGTCCAAGTAAAAACCATCTGATCTCTTCATTCACTGCAGCTAGTGAGTGAAGGAAAATCTCGACCAGAACAGGTGGAGGGCAGAACACCAACTCCGTGAAGCAAATCTGGATTGTGGAAGAGAAGATTTAGTGATCAGAATATTTCAGTAGATATTCTTGAAACAAAACTGTTTTTTGACTTACCAGTATTTTAAGACATTGTGTTATCTAGGAGTGAGTGGGAACAAAAGCCCTGTGACTGTCAGAATTTTCATCAGGGGTAGGGAATTCATGGACAGAGGAATCTGGCAGGCTACAGTTTATGGGGTTGGAAAGAGTCAGGCACAACTGAGTGACTAAACCTTACTTACCTGGGGAAGGATACATCCAGGAGAAGACAGAACTAAAGTTGCATTTTGTTCACAGTCTGTGGGTCAGCATGCTGGGACTACAAGAATCATCACACAGTCTCATTGCGCTCAGCTGTCTGCAAATGAAAGATATGAGAACTGAAGAAGAGCAAATTTATTTGGCTTTTATGACTACTGGTCACAGAAAATTAAGAAAATATTCTTATCTTGAGAGTTTTTTTTTTTTTTTAATTTTACCACAGAGAAGATTTTCATGAATGTTTGGTGAAGAATGAGTGGATGACATAAAGCGGTGCTATCACCGAGAGGCCTGAGATGGGGAGACAAGCAGAAACAGCTGCAGATGCTAATGCCAGTCAGAAATGAAGCTAATGTCTGGAGCACTAAAGGAAGGAAAACACAAACATTGTCCTGTGTGCCAAGACCAGCCACCAGGCCCATTCTAGTTGTGTTTAGGACACCAGCAGTGAAATGTAAATATGGGTCAGCTGAGTTATTTTACTTAGGCCAAGTTATATACACAGTGTGTATCCAGGCTTTCAATCAGAAAAAGAACACATGGAGCTTGCTGGCCTGTTTTGAAGGCCGTGGTACCTGCCATAAATCTTGTTCTTTCCATCTCAGAAGGATCAACAGGGGCAGCAGGTGCCCTGCCTTCTTCCCGCCACTACTGGCTCTAGCATATGCTCAAAATTGTCACCCCCACCCTTCACTCTCAGAACTGGGCTGCAGCTACCAGCGAGGCTTCTTTCAGACTTCGTGTCTAATTGCAGCACTTCTGCCAGCCTGAAGGGCTGGAGGCTTGCAGTGAGTGACTCTTAGCGAAGGTCCAAGTGTCACCAGACTGATCCATCTCACAGACTGGCTGAAGAACTTGATTTTGGATGCAGGCTTTTATGCTTAGGCAAAACACAGTATCCTTATGACACAGGCAATATTAATGTCACATCCCCTGTGGCACGTTATGGTGTCCCTCAGTAATAAAATTGGACAGAAACATATAGAAAAGATATGGCAAGAAATCATAAAGAAAGCAACCAACAGATTTCTTGGTGTTCCAGTGGTTAAGAATCTGTCTGCTAATGCAAGGGGACATGCGTTCGATCCCTGGTCTAGGAAGATCTGACATGCCACAGAGAAACTAAGCCCGTACACCACAACTGCTGAAGCCTGCACCCCACAACAAGAGAGTAGCCCCCACTAACTGCACAAGGCAAGGAAGACCCAACCCAGCCACAAATAATAAATAAATAAAATTATTTTTAAAAAAGCAACCAACCATGTTTTGGAATTGGATTGAAGGATATTAGAAAGCGAAACTATTCTTTATACATTTATAAAGCAGCCATAGGATGTTGTTATAACACAAAATCTTAAGTATGATGAACACAGCAGAGCCTAAAGAATAGTTAGGTTTCAGATGATTACTTTTAGACTTTCATGGAAACTCTTCAATCATAGGGATTGTTGTGAAAGTTGTATTTCTTTCCTTGATTAACTTAGTCACCCTTTAACTGTATTTCAAGTATGTTTTTAGTTAATCTGCCCTCAGCCAGTGCCCTTCCTTGTCACACTGCCAGCCATTTCAGGTTTTGTTCTATTGAAATATGAGCACTGAACAATTGATGCTTTTGAATTGTGGTGCTGGAGAAGACTCTTGAGAGGCCCTTGGACTGCAGGGAGGTCAAACCAGTTGATGCTAATAGAAATCAACCCTGAATATTCACTGGAAGGATTGTTGCTGAAGCTGAAACTCCAATACTTTGACTGTGACGAGAAGAGCCAACTCATTAGAAAATAAGACCCTGATGCTGGGAAAGATTGAGGGCAGGAGGAGCAGGGACGACAGAGGATGAGGTGGTTGGATGGCATCACCAGCTCAATGTACATGAGTTTGAGCAAACTCTTGGAGATAGTGAAGGACATGCTGCAGTCCATGGAGTCTCAAACAGTCAGACACGACTGAATAACAAATGGTGTATTACCATAAAACACATATGGTGGAAAAGACGTAGAAATGTGCAGTGCTATTTAAAAAAATTTTCTCAATCCTCTTATTTGGTAGTCTGCAAATATGGCCACAGTTCTCCTCTAATTCCTGTATCCAGAGTCTTCACAATGTGACTTTATAGCATCTGTTTCCCTGCTTTTGAAATCTCAGCTGACTGTAGTTTGCTTTGGCCAGTAGAATGCATAGTGTGCCTGTTCTAAGTCTAAGGGCCTCAGAGGCTATTTCTGTCACCTTGGCCAAATATGTCAGTTGGCACACATGTGAATAAGGCCATCCAAATTTGGTGAGTGGCTGACCCACCCGCCAACTGTAGCAGCATAAGCGAGCCAAATGGAGATTAGCTAACTTGCCACCTTACACACAGAGCTGTGAGCCAAAAAAAGTTATTGCTCTGAACCACTAAGTGTTGTGTGGTTTATTATGTAGTAATAATTGGTATATCTTGTTATGTCATTTGTGGAGATCTTTTTTCCCTCGTTTTTATAAGCCCACATTCCTGGCAGAAAGCTCTGATAGTGTCTAGAGGCTTACTGTTGGAAGAGACCACAGCTAATGGTGGAAATTGTCTCTCTGTACCATTGCTCTGCTTCACTATAACTTTGAGAAACTTCTGCCTCTTAAATATGATTATTTCTGTAACTACTACAGAGAAAGGAAACAGTAGAAAAGAATCCCTTGTTCCTCTAGTTTCCAGCTATAATATCACTGGCCATTGGAGGTTAAGCATACGAGTGTACCATCTAACCTAATTTGGGGTCATGACCTTTGAGGGTAGTGAACTGTCCGTTTTCACCCTTGGTATTCCACCTACCCCTTAGCCCATGTGTTAATACACCGTAGTGGCTCAAACCAGAGAAGGCAATGGCACCTCACTCCAGTACTCTTGCCTGGAAAATCCCATGGATGGAGGAGCCTGGTAGGCTGCAGACCATGGGGTCGCTAAGAGTCAGAAACGACTGAGCGACTTCACTTTCACTTTTCACTTTCATGCGTTGGAGAAGGAAATGGCAACCCACTCCAGTGTTCTTGCCTGGAGAATCCCAGGAACAGCATAGCCTGGTGAGCTGCCGTCTATGGGGTTGCACAGAGTCGGACACGACTGAAGCGACTTAGCAACAGCAGCAGCAGCAGCAGTGGCTCAAACACAGTTACATGAAATCAAACTGAAACCATTTGAATCCTTAACTATAATAAGGGAGGACCTAGTACCTTATGTATCCAGCAGTTGTGTTCCAGTTTCACACACATTATCCAGCTTTCTGGTCAGACTGAAATATTTAGGATTGTGACAGATTTGGTCAGGACTGAGCAACATACATCATCTCTTATGGAATGTTCAATCTAAGTTTAGGAAAAATTCTAAAATCCCAGAGAATGGTATCTGCAGATACTCTTGAGTAGACCCAGATAAACCCAGGGGCCTCCTAGAAGGGTCTGGACTGAAGAAGAAAGCTGTCAGCCACTGTCTCATTTCTTAAGCCCTAATGTGTGACTTAAAATTTTGGGGGGTCCAGGATCTATGATCTGAGAACGTATTATTTCCCAGGCCTTATGAACTCAGTATCCTAGAGAGCAGACAGCTTTTCCAGGCTAGCACAGGAGAGCTACTCCAAAGTATGATAATCAGTGTGTTTATTCAGGAAGTAGCCTATGAGATTCCCCCTGATGAGAGCCCTCTCCCCTCATTATTCATCACTGCCTCCTCCATATGCTTCAGCCGTCCTGAGCACTTCCTTCTGTTTCCTACTTCTGTGCTTTGTGCTTTATTCCTGCCTAGACTATAAAATTCTCTTATAAAGTTCTCATGGTGGTCACCTTTCAACTTTTAAAACTCAAGTGCATCCTCTTTTGTAAAACCCTTTCCAACTGCATCCCTTCATATTCGTCTCTTAAATAAGACTTCTCTCTCTCATGATGATTTTTACTGTGAGTGTGTGTGCAATATTTTGTCATTGCTTATGGATATTTTTGCGAGAGTTTGTTACCAGATTTTCACTTCTTTAAAGGCAGAAACCATTCCTTACCTATATTTATATGAAACTTTCACATTAGTGACTGCTTCATACTGATATTCAATGAATATCTATTGAAAAATGTGTAAAGAAATATTATATTGTCTAGCATTCTGCTTTTTTGAAGTGGTTAGTAAATCATTCTAAACATACGCCCTTTTAAGTTTGATGGGTTTAAATAAATATTACTTGATTAGTTTTTGTCTGATTATTTTGTTTGTTACTTAACATCTCCATAGTGGAAGGACAAAGTCTTAGGAGCAGCGGTGTTTTATATCTAAGGGAATATATTTTTTTTCTTTAGTCAGAGGTTTGTGCTTTAGGCCAATAATGAAACAGAAGATCAGTTACATTGCTGATTCATGCTTTATTCACTTGGAAATTTTATTAATGGAGTGCAATTCTATATGTAAGAAATTGTGTGCAATATGTAAGCAGTGCATATAATTATGCATATATATGAAACTAAGAGTAGGAATAAATAATACTTTTTAAAAATTATGTAGGAAAAATAACTTATTTAAAAAGCATACTGAAACAGGAAAAAATATACCATATGGCTTATATCAGTAAATTACTAAATCACTGTGATCAAGTTTAAATTTTCTTCATTTTAGTTTTTTTAATATAAAAATTAAGGGCAATAATAAATAGTTACACTCCTCCAGAGACTGCAAACTGGAATGAGAAAATACAGAGTGATCATTTTGATCACTTTAGGAAAATAGCAAGCAGCAATCACAGTATAAATAATATATTTTAGCTTAAAAATCAATGTGTGATGAATTGAGCTGACACTATGACATTAATACTTTAGGATATCTCAAAGCCTGTCATGCATACGATCCATGTAATAAAAGCTGATTCATTCTCACTCTTGGCAAACCTGAGAAACGTGTCAGTATCTTAATAGAGAGTAAAGGAAATGACGGAAATATTTTAGGAATAAAAACCTTCTCAAGAGGAAAAAGAAAATTCTTGTGTCTGAATTATTTAGTTTGGCTTTTTAACATTGGTCAGATTTCCTGAATAACTTTTCAGCTCCTACTACATTTATATTAATACATGTATCAACATATAGGAGTGGCCAAAAACACTGGGGGTAGAACAGAGAGTAGAAAGAAGGGAGAAGCCATGCTGTTCTTTGCTCGCTTTTCCTATCTTCCAGAGGCTTTTCTGCAGTATCTACACTATCTTGTGGCTCCCTTAGGACCACCTTAGCTGCACCCTTGAAAGTTTCACTACCCACCAGGTGGATCGTGGATGTGCAATCACTAATGAGAGCTTAAATTAAAAAAAAAAAAATCCCCGGGATCAGATGAAAAAATGATTTCTCCTTTTGCCAACCAAACATGTTGCACTGTTGTCTTAACTGGCAATACTTTTACCCACATGTGACTTTCCTGTCACAACTTTCAAGATATAAAACCAGTTTACTGTTGATTTCTTATAAGATAAGGGAAGAAATCTCTCAGACTTTCAATGTCTAGGAAATATTAGTACATCTTTTTATCTCTTCCTAAACTGAGGTGAAGGAAACAAGCACTCTGTCTTTACTGTCACACAGTACACCCTTGTACATGGCAATACAAAAAGCAGATTATTATCACCCATGGAGAGTTAATATACCTCAAATGTCCTTTTTAGTTATATGAGCGCTGTAAAGAAAAATTGCCATATTAAAAAGCAGAGACATTGTCAGCAAAGGTCCATCTAGTCAAGGCTATGGTTTTTCCAGTAGTCCTGTATGGATGTGAGAGTTGGACTATAAAGAAAGCTGAGCACTGAAGAATTGGTGCTTGAACTGTGGTGTTGGAGAAGACTCTTGAGAGTCCTAGGACTGCAAGGATATCCAACCAGTCCATTCTAAAGGAGATCAGTCCTGAGTGTTCATTGGAAGGACTGATGCTGAAGCTGAAACTCCAATATTTTGGCCACCTGATGCATTTGAAAAGACCCTGATGCTGGGAAAGGTTGAGGGCAGGAGGAGAAGGGGTTGATAGAGGATGAGATGATTGGATGGTATCACCAGACTCAATGGACATGAGTTTAGGTAACCTCAAGGAGTTGATGATGGACAGGGAGGCCTGGCATGCTGTGGTTCATGGGGTCGCAAAAAGTCAGACACGACTGAGTGACTGAACTGAACTGATAGAGAAAGAGGAAAGATACCATCCTCAAGATTCTGTAGTGCTTCCATAACCATGGCTCCATGAAATAGAGATCAGATAAGTATTGAAGAGGGTTAACTTTTGGTAGGGTTGATTATAACAGTATGACAAACTCAGAAAAAAAATTAGATTATTTATCACTTTTATCATGTACATAGTTTTTGCATATTTATCAATATAGTTGCATTTAAGCAAAATTTAATCATAGTATCTGCTATTTCAAGGGCATTTCTTAATTGCTAAGATTCCACAAGCTCTTGAATGTTATTTTTTTAAATGTATTTTATTGAAGTATAATTGGTTTACAATACTTTGTTAATTTCTGGTATACAGCAAAATGATTTGATTATATGTATATTTATTCTTTCTCATATTGTTTTATGGTTTATTGCAGGATATTAAATAGAGTTCTGTGTGCTATACAGAAGGGTTGTGTTGTTTACTCATTCTCTCTATAATAGTTTACATCTGCTAATCACAAAATTCCAATCCATTCTGTCTCCCATTCTCCCTCCCCCTTGGCAACCACAATCTCTTCCTTATATCTGTGAGTCTGTTTCTATTTCATAGATAAGTTCATTTGTGTCATATTTTAGATTCCATATATAAGTGATAACATATGGTATTTGTCTTTCTCTTTCTGACTTCACTTGGTATGATAATCTCTAGGTTCATTCATGTTGCTGCAAATGGCATTATTTTATTCTTTTTTTATGGCTGAATAGTATTTTGTTGTATATATATGTACTACATCTTTTTATCCATTCATCTGTTAATGAACATTTTAGGTTGCTTCCATGTCTTAGCTGTTGTAAATAATGCTGCTGTAAACCCTGGAGTGCATGTACCCTTCCAAATTATAATTTTCTCTGGATATATGTCCAGGAGTGGGGTTGCTGGATTGTATGGCAACTGCATTTTTAGTTTTATAAGTAACCTCCATAATGTTTTCCATAGAGGCTGTACCAGTTTACTGAATGTTGCCTTTTACAGATATACAAAAGATACTCAACTCCACTTAGACATTTTGTCATGTGATGATTTTTCTGTGAAATTAAGAACCATTTCAACAGTACAGATTTTCATAATCTCTGCCTATTTCCTTTTCTCTGTTTGTGGGAGATCCAGTAGTCCATTTCGGCATCCTTCCCTCTCAGAATGGCACTTTTCAGAGGATGATAATTTCTAGATCTTTTGACCATTAAATATTTCCTGTAGGCCCTTAGTTTGAAGCACAGAAATGGGAGTAATTATCGAAGAGGATCATTTCAAATTCAGTGGCACTAAATATTTATCAGTTGATCAACAGAAAGAAATAGTATTTGTGATGTATTTCCTGATGCCTGTTGTAGGTCTTATCTCTAGATCTTCATTGCCCTTATGGGAACCACTAGTCACATGTGGCTATTAAGCACTTGCAGTGTGGCAAGTCCAAATTGAAATGCACTGCAGGTATTACATCCTGGGTTTCAAAAATTTAATATCAAAAAATGTAAAACTTCTCATCAATCATTTTTATATTGATTACAGTTTGAACTAACGATATTTTGGATGTATTATGCTAAGTAGCCTATATTAAAATTGCTTTCACCTAAAGTGGATACTATAAAATTAAAATTACCTATGTAATTCACATTTGTGACTCATTGCAGACACCTTCTAAAATCAACACTATAATACACCTACACAGTGAGTGCACATTCCTGTTAATCCTGTCCATGGTTTACAGGTTAAGAATTTATGGTACAAATAATAATCAAACAAAAACCAAATGCCATTTGGTTCTCCTAACTCAGCATTTTCCTTTGCTAACTCAGCAACTTGCTTCTCTGAATTGCATTTGGATTACAACAGACATGGGTTTTGGAATATCAGAAATATTCTAAGTTCTTTATTGTACTCACTGAGAGTATTGTTAGGATGTTGATCACTGCCTTATGAGGTTCCAGAGACATACCTCATTTCATATTACAAATGCATTCCTAAGAGGTTATGGACAAATAATCTTGTAACTTTTAAGTATATTCTCACTTGACAAACTAATATTTAAAGGTAACCTCTAATAAATCATTTGGTCAATTAAATGAGAAAATTAATTACTTTGTTGCCCATTATTTGACGAAAACTTTCATTTAATCTCCAGAAAAAAATTAAGATAATTCCCAAATATCTCAAATACAACATGCCTTTTGAAAAAAGTAAACTTGATTCATGCCTCATCTAAATTCCTTTCTGATGACTAATAGCTTCTACAACTCGGTTGAATCAAGAATGCTGAAACAAACAAAGTGTTCAGGTTTCATTGATTTCCATTTCTTTGTCATAGTAGTAGCAGCTTGTAGTCAATGATCTTTGAAGTTCCTCTTACCTCTAATTTTCTTTGACATTTTCTTCTGAATCCAGATGTTTAATATATTGAGTATCCTTAAAACAAAATACATAATAGTTAGTATTGTTAGTGATTTAAGAGTAGACTGTACTCCTAAGTATTGTTTCTCTGTTGCATTGAAACAGTTATGTAATGGTCTTCATATTAAGAACTGTTTTATATCATATTTTATTTTGAACACTGACACTTGGAAAACGTCTGTGGTGTTAGCAGAGTACTCAAGTCTTAAAAGTAAGGGATCCGAAGCATATGGTGATAAAAACTATTCCTTTATTCTACTTCTATTTTTAAATATTTATTGCTATCTTTTATCTTTCTCCTCCCATTATCAATTCTGAACCTCTCCAAGGAACTTATTTAAATTTTTAGTACTACAAAACATCTTTTCTAACCTCTTCTGTAGAGTATTTGCTGCTTTCAAAGGAAGAGTGATTACATTTTTTTAAATAGAGTAATCATAAAACATTGTACTTTAAAGCTTTTAAAAATTGTCTTTTAGAAAAAAAAAAATACAGCCAGCACTGAGTTCTCCACAAAAGAGTGAAGGGAACACACCAATAAGTGGTAGTATATTGTTTCTAATAGTTTGTCTCGAATCATGAAGCCTCATTTGACTTGATTTGTGTAGCAACTTCTGGATTTGCTGGCACGGTGGTAGCAGTAATGGTGCTGATGACAATGGTAGTGACAGTTCCTCTAGGCTCACAAGGACCTGAGTTTACCTAGCTGTAGAGAGACTGCCCCTGAAAGCCTTACAGACTGTGGGTTTCGCCATAAATTTGTATGCAGGGTACAGGATTGCTTTTTGATGGGAAGGGTACCTGTGAAGACTTCCCAGAGCCAATGATGAAACATGATAAAACATTCTTTTACATTTGACTTTTTAAGAGATAAATGATTCTTAAAGTCTGACAAATGTTTACTTTTTTTCAGTTTTTTTTTTTGTTGTTTTTGAAGAGAGTAAATTTAGCATAAAGAGCTTTCAAGAATATTAAATTTATAATTGTGGGTGAAAAGAGTCTGATTGCTAATACTAAGAGGAGATTTTACAATTTCGGAATCAAGGAAGCATTGGCCATCATTTGTGATGTGCCACAAGGAGCAATCACTGCTTCCTGGCCCAAGAAGTCCCAACCTGTCCTCTAACCTGAAAGGAACTTCTAATTCCAGATGAGAATCAGGCAAAATGTTTGGTACTCGTCCATAGTCAACAGATTGGTAAAATTGCATTGTGCTAGTGATTAAAGAGAAACAGTACCATTTCCCTGCTTTCCAACCTGAACAGGCAACACGGAAACATCAGTCTGTGGTCTCACTTGGTGTTCCAGCACACTGAAAGTGGCCTTCCTTGCATGTTTGAGAAACCAAGTCATGCTGCGTTTACTGATATTAATTGTCAAAAGATACGGCGAATGGCCAGGGGATTCAATATAGTTTTGCATCAATTGTTGCATAAATCATACAGCTGTTACATATTGCTTTTCTGCCAGTGAAGAAAGTAAAAATTAACTGGGGAAAGAAAAAAGAAAACAGTGTTGTGTAATGATGTGTTCCCATTATGACTTCTGAAATGTGTTTGTTTCAAAGAGCTTTTGAAACCACAGTAACATGATTTTTTTCTTAGAAATACCAAAGATAGTGATCTAAACACAGTTTCAAAATGTGGTTCCCTAATTTCTCCGCCCCCCCCCCCCGCACCTCCCCCACGAACATCACAATATCTTTCTTAGGTAGGTATAGCCTTCTGGTTTGGGGAAGAGGGACACTGGGATATGTCAGCCATAAAGAACAATTCTTGACTTAACTAATAGGTCGAATTGAGGCAGGATGGAATTATTCCCTCCTGAGTCTGCTCATCCTGAAACTAATCCCTGTGATTCAAGTGGTAAGAAGTACAGTATATGAAAATGGCAAACAGTCCATATATTATGCCTTTAAGGAATGCTCAGGTATTCTTTATTTCAGTGCATTCTATCCTAGTACTAAGATTTCAGAATTTATAAGGGGATGTTCTTTTTTTCCCTTCTGGGAGAGTTAGAAAGGTCTCGAGTTCAGAAGATTTTATTGGCATTGATTCATTGCTGTCTATATTATACCAAAAATAAATGATGCTTTAAAAAATATTTCTCCTTTACAATCAGATTGATAATTGTCAGCCTCAACAGTTGAATGTTAAAATATTTTAAAATCATGTGGGGAATGTGCAGTGTCCCCATAAGGGGTAGTATCTTCATTGAGGTCAAAGATTTTTGTCTGTCACTTTAGTCATAAGAAAGACTTTGCTGGTAAATATAAGGTAGCATCAATTAGATTTTAAGCATGCATTTCACAATCTTAGGTTTTCAAAGTAAATATGCATTGTAAATATATGTCACTTATTGGAGTATTTTATTTAGCATGTGGTCCAAATATTCTGTTATAGAATTTTCTATAATAACTAACATAACAATGGTTATGCATGTAAATAATGAAGGAGAAGAGGTAGTACAATTATGTGATACTATATCAAAGTTTGTGCTAAAATGCTTTAAGGGAAAAGATGAGACACACATGTATGAAAAATAACTTGTTCTTAGTCTAAAGCCAATTATCTAGATAGACTATAATAGAAACATATGTTTCACATTTAAAACATTATTGATACAGCTTTTATAATATTGCTCATTATCTTTTAAACTAAGAGGGGCCCTTGAACTTAAGATGTGTTCATGAAAATCAGAGTAATGCAATCAAATTGAATTTTAAAAATCTAAGAGAACCAAAAAATCATACCAATTAATAATCAAGCTCAAAATTATATTTAGAAGCAAAATATCATTAGACCAGAAATATAATTAGTTTCCCAATAAAAAAAGGTTTTTTTTGGAAAGCAAAGACTAAAATTAGTATGAAAATTTGTTCAAAAATTTATTTATTTTTTGTGAGAGAATCATTATTTTGATATACTTCATAGCCACAATTATGTATAAACTCAGTATTTTATTATGAAAATAATGATTCTCTGTCTGTATCATTCAGACATTATACTCACCATCTACCTCTGTCACTTTGCTCTGTGTTCCCAACTGGTTCTATATTCCCATTTTCTTGTTATATTCTTTTCATTTGGAGGTTTATAGTCATTCCAGAACTTAAACTCACAGTGATATGCTGGTTGGAAGAAATGTTTCAGACTCTGCCTTATGATAATATTGTATTGTATTGTAAAAATAAAATAGATTTGCCTTATTTTAATCATCTAAACTTCGTCTGTCCAATTTGGTAGCCTTTAGCTGTGGTTATTTAGATTTAAATTAATGAAAATAAAATCCAAGAGTTTGGTTTCCTTGACTACATTTGAAGTGCTCAGTAGCCTCATGTTGTTAGTAGTAACATATTAGACAATGTAGAACAGTTCCATCTTGCAAAAATTTTCTGTTGGGGAGGACTGATAAACTAGATCTATCGGCAAAGTTTTGGACATGCCAAATAGAATGTTACAGTATTTTCATAAGTACAGAAAAGAATAATGACTCTATCTCATCATATAAACTTTAATAACAAACCGGGAAGGCCTAAACATGAAAGTACAGCACTGAACTGGAATTGCATTAAACTCAGGACTAATAAATTTCTCATATACTTTTATTGTCTTGACTTTCCAGTATCTTCCCTCCTTCCTCAACCACCATTTAGTAACCCAAGTTTATGTGGCCATTTACTTTTTTTCTGTACTTTTAAATAAATTAAATGATTACAAGTTAATCTCTACTAAGGATTTTCTGACTTCCTTTTCTGACTCACCATTTAGGCTGACCATGGACAACGCTGGTATTGTCAGAGATGGCGGAGTAGAAGGACAAGCGCTCATCTTCTCCTGTGAGAACTTCAAAATTGCAACTCACTGCTAAACAACCATCAAGAGGAGAATGTTGAATCCCACCAAAAAAAGATACCCCACGTCCAAGGGCAAAGGAGAAGTCCAGACAGTATGGTAGGAGGTGCAAAATTGCGTTTAGAATCAAACCTCATATCCGCTAGAGATGCTCGGAGGGCTCAAACAAAACCTTTTGCACACAAGGACCCAGAGACCCCATAGAGACTGAGCCAGACCTATCTCTGAGTGAGTGTCTCCTGCAGACGCATGGGTCATCAGTGGCCTGCCGTGGGGATGGGACGAGGGCTCTGGCTGCAGCAGACCTGGGAAGCATGGTATGTGGCATAAGTCCTCTTGGAGGAGATTGCCATTAGGCGCACCATTGAGCCGCTGAGCAGACAACCCACAAACTGAAAAACTGTTATACCAAAGAAGTTCTCATACTGCTACAGAAGTTCTAGGACCCAATCTGGGATCCAGCAAAGGAACTGAGAAACCCCAGGGAATTTGACTTTGGAGGCCATTGGGATTTGATTACAGAACTTCCACATGACTGGGGAAATAGGTTCTTGGAGGGCACAAAAAAACCCTTCTGTGCACGAGGACACTGGAGAAAGGAACAGTGACCCCGCAAGAGACTGACCCAGACTTCCTGTGAGTGTTGAGGAATCTCCAGCAGAGCTGTGGGTTGACAGTGGCCTGCCGTGGAGTCAGGGGCACTGAATACAAAGGTGGCTGGCATAAGTCCTTTCGAAGGAGGTCACAAGTACTGCCATTACCCCTACCATAGTTTGGCCTCAGGCCAAACAACAGGGAGGGAAAACAGCCCCGCCCATTAACAAAAAACTGGGTTAAAGATTTACTGAGTGTGCCCTGCCCACCAGAACAAAACCCAGATTCCCCCACAGCCAGTTCCTTCCATCAGGAAACTTCCAAGCCTCTTAGACTTATCCATCAGAAGGCAGAAAGAATGAAAACCACAATAACAGAAAACTAACCAATCTGATCACATGAATCACAGCCTTGTCTAACTCAGTGAAACTGTGAGCCATGCCGTGTAGGGCCACCCAAGATGGACAGGTTATGGTGGAGAGTTAGGACAAAATGTGGTCCACTGGAGAAGGGAATGGCAAACCAGTTCTCTTGCCTGGAGAATCCCATGAACAGTATGAAAAGGCAAAAAGATATAATCCTGAAAGATCAACTCCCCAGGTCAGTAGGTGCCCAGTATGCTACTGGAGAAGAGTAGAGAAATAGCTCCAGAAAGAATGAAGAGATGGAGCCAGGGCAAAAACAGTAACCGGTGGATATGACTGGTGATCAAAGTAAAGTCTGATGCTGTAAAGAACAGTATTGCATAGGAACCTGGAATATTAGGTCCATGAATCAAGGTAAATTGGAAGTGGTCAAACAGGAGATGCCAAGAGTGAGCATTGACATTTTAGGAATCAGTTAACTGAAATGGATGGGAATGGTTAAATTTAATTCAGATGACTATCTACTACTATGGGCAAGAATCCCTTAGAGGAAATGGAGTAGCCCGCATAGTCAAAAAAAGACTCCGAACTGCAGTACTTGGGTGCAGTCTCAGAAATGACAGGATGATCTCTGTTCTTTTCCAAGGCAAACCATTCAGTATCATAGTAATCCACGTGTGTGCCCCAGCCACTAATGCCAAAAAAGCTGAATGGTTCAGTGATGACCTAGAAGACCTTCTAAAACTAACACCAAAAAAAAGATGTCCTTTCATCACAGGGGACTGGAATGCAAAAGTAGGAAGTCAAGAGATACCTAGAGTAACAGGCAAGGTTGGCCTTGGAGTAGAAAGTGAAACAGGGCAAAGGTTAACAGATTTTTGCCAAGAGAATGCACTGGTCATAGCAAACACCCTTTTCCAACAACACAAGAGATGACTCTACACATGGACATCGAGAGGTGGTCAATACTGAAATCAGATTGATTATATTCTTTGCAGCCAAGATAGAGGGGCTCTATACAGTCAGCAAAAATAAGATCAGGAGCTGACTGTGGCTCAGATCATGAACTCCTTATTGCCAAATTCAGACTTAAATTGAAGAAAGTGGGGAAAACCACTAGACCATTCAGGTATGACTTAAATCCCTTATGATTATAGTGGAAGTAACAAATAAATTCAAGGGACTAGATCTGATAGAGTGCCTGAAGAACTATGTACACAGGTTTCCGACATTGTAAAGGAGGTGGTGATTAAAACCATCCCCAAGAAAAAGAAATGCAAAAGGCAGAATGGTTGTCTGAGGAGGCTTTACAAATAGCTGAGAAAAGAAGAGAAGCTAAGGCAAAGAACAAAAGAAAAGATATACCCATCTGAATGCACAGTTCCAAAGAATAGTAGGGAGAGATAAGAAAGGCTTCCTAAGTGGTCAATGTAAAGAAATAGAGGAAAACAATACAATGGGAAAGACTAGAGATCTCATCAAAAAATTAGAGATACCAAAGGAACATTTCGTGCAAAGGCAGGCACAGTAAATTATATAAACAGTATGGACATAACAGAAGCAGAAGATATTAAGAAGAGGTGGCAAGAATGACCCAGATAACAACCATGGTCTGATCACTCACTTAGAGTCAGTCATCCTAGAGTGCAAAGTCAAGTGGGCCTTAAGAAGCATCCCTACAAACAAAGCTAGTGGAGGTGATAGAATTCCAGCTCAGCTATTTCAAATCCTAAACAATGATACTATGAAAGTACTGTGCTCAATATACCAGAAAATTTGGAAAACTCTGCAGTGGCCACAGGACTGGAAAAGGTCACTTTTAATTCCAATCCCAAAGAAAGACAATGCCAAAGAATGTTCAAACTACCGCACGATTGCACTCTTCTCATATGCTAGCAATGTAATGCTGAAAATTCTCCAAGCTAGGCTTCAGTAGCCTGTGAACCGAGAACTTCCAGATGTTCAAGCTGGATTTAGAAAAGGCAGAGGGACCAGAGATCAAATTGCCAACACCTGCTGAGTCATGGAAAAAGCACGAGAGTTCCCGAAAAGCATCTGCTTCTGCTTTATTGACTACATGAAAACCTTGGACTGTGTTGATCACAACAAACTGTGGAAAATTCTTAAAGGGATGGGAATACCCGACCACTTGACCTGCCTCCTGAGAAATCTCTGTGAAGTTCAAGAAGCAACAGTTAAAACTAGACATGGAATAACAAACTGGTTCAAAATTGAGAAAGGAATACATAAAGGCTGTATATTGTTACCTTGCTTGTTTAACTTTTATGCAGAGTACATCATGCGAAATGCCGGGCTGGAGGAAGCACAAGCTGGAATCAAGATTACTGGGAAAAATATCAATAATCTCAGATATGCAGATGACACCACCCTTATGGGAGAACACTCAGAGGAACTAAAGAGACTCTTGATGAAGGTGAAAGAGGAGAGTGAAAAAACTGGCTTAAAACTCAACATTCTAAAAACAAAGAATACCTCCAGTCCCATCACTTCATGGCAAATAGATGGGGAAACAATGGAAACAATGATGGACTTCATTTTCTTGGGTTTCAAAAATGCTGCATATGGTGACTGCAGCCATGACATTAAAAGATGCTTGCTCCTTTGAAGAAAAGTTATGACCAACCTAGACAGCACATTAAAAAGCAGAGACATTACTTTGCCAGCAGAGGTCCGTCTAGTCCAAGCTATAGTTTTTCCAGTAGTTGTGTATGGATGTGAGAGTTGGACCATAAAGAAAGGTGAGTGCCAAAGAATTGATGCTTTTGAACTGTGGTGTTGGAGAAGACTCTTGAGAGTCCCTTGGACTGCAAGGAGGTCCAACCAGTCAATCCTAAATGAAATCATTCTTGAATATTCATTGGAATGACTGTTGATGAAACTGAAGCTCCAGTACGTTGACCACCTGATGCGAAGAACTGACTCTTTAGAAAAGACCCTGATGCTGGGAAATATTGAAGGCAGTAGGAGAAAGGGTTGACTGAAAATGAGATGGTTGGATGGCATCACTGACTTGCCAGTCATGAGTTTGAGCAAGCCCCTCAAGTTGGTGATGGACATGGAAGCCTGGCATGCTGCATTCCATAGGGTCGCAAAGATTCAGACATGACTGAGCAATTGAACTGATGTATAATGCTGATTCCCCGTCAGAAAACAAGGTTTGTATGCTATCAGATGGTTGGACATCTGATGACATATTACGGTCTATGCTTATTTTTCAATCTTTTCATATTTTAAGTTTATTAGTATATCAGTTTCTTACCTACCGTTGTGTTTTAAAAATTATTCTGAGTGCTATGGATACTAGATCAAAGAAGAGAAATCCTGTTCTCATAGAAGTTACATTTTACTGTGTGTATGGAAGGTGGAGCTTACATTGGAGTGGAGTGGACATCAAGTTACAATTGCCTTCTAGACTAGAGCTTTCAATTGTATAATAAGAAATTCTGATGTGTTCATATTTACATTACTCCTGCATTTTACATAAAAAGGCAATGAAATAGTTCATTAAAATGGTAAAAAAGAATATAGGTTCATGATAGACATTTTTAAAGTAAAATTGTACATTTATTTTCATTCATAAATAATAATAAATTTAAATTCAAGGCCAGTAAGGCATGGAAAAGAAAGCATGTATGCATTTATTTATACATAGGAACACTTTAACTTGTCTTTTTCCAAGAATATAAAGCTGTTCCATGTATTTTTAAAAACTATGGTTCCAATTTCTAAAATTGCATTTCAGAACTTACCACAAAAACATTCTAATAAGCCTTATTAATTTGTCCATCCATTCTCAGGTTTATTGGTCATCTTTTATATGCCAATATTGAGGAATAATTTTCTCATTTTATGTTCAATGATAGCATGTACACAGATCTAATATTATTTAAAATTAAGTAATTTAATTAATTGTCTAATTGTGCTAAGTTGTGCCCGATTCTTTTGTGACCACATGAATACTAGCCCACCAGACTCTTCTGTCCATGGGATTCTCCAGGCAAGAATATTGAAGTGGGTTGCCATTTCCTTCTCCAGGGGATCTTCCTGACCCAGGGAGAGAACCTGTGTCTCCTGCATTGGCAGGTAAATTCTTTACCACTGAGCAAATTGCTTAGCTATTTAGCTCAGCCCACAGTCCTGATTTTATACCTAACTGTGGAAAGCAATCAGACCCTTTGTAGGAAGAAATGAGCTCTCAGTGCTGTTCCCTGATAGCCCATTTCTTTCTCTCAACCAACCCCACTGAGTGAGCAGTACAGAGTAAAAGCTTTTACAATAAGGCCTTTTCATTGCACAAGTCAGATTAGTGTGATGCAGGCAATTCCCAGGTTGGGTGATTTGGAACCTGGAGAAATCCGTTTTGGCTAGCTCATGTAGAGTCAATATTTTCAATGCCAAATGGAAAGCTTTGGAAAACTGCAGCAGATGCTAGCTGAGATCTTTTCAGCAGGAGCTAGGTCATGTCCACACTGAAACTACCAGGGGTTAGGAAATGAGGATCCCCAGTGGGTTCATATCACTCATGATTCCCTCTAGGAAATAGGAGGTAGAGTGTCCCGCTGCCTCACCTGAGTACACAGGGGTAAGAGACACATGGTATGTGGTCCAGCTGCTGGTAGTAGGGCAACAGTTTCTGCAACAGACACTGGCAATAATACACGTCAGCCGAGAGCAGGTCCTGCAAAGGTTTGAAAATATAAATTAGCTCCTGAAAGCTTCCCACTTACCTGGTACTTGAAGTTATCTCCCCCATGTGTATACTGGATATATGAAGTTCAACTTCTATTTGTTGGTTCCATTGCAAAGGCTGCTTTCAGAGTTTTTCTCATGATTTTATGAGTCCTGCTACCTTAAGCAAGGAGAAAGCACGTTCCATTCTCTCTTAAGGTCTCTCTCTAGTGTGAAGGTTCTGGTGCTAAATGAACGTAATAAATGCAGGTAGAGGAGCACCCAAACTTCTACCCTCATAAGGCCTTTCTTCATGTGAACTCTCATGGGCCAAGGAAGGTGGGAGAGTCTTCTGTCGGCTCTCCCATATTTTCTGAACACACAAGACCTTGTTCCTTGTGAAATCTCTCATGTCAAAGAGGCTGGCATTATCAGTGAATTTGCTGCCTGCACTTCATCCACAGGCTTTCCTGTGGTGTGAACTTTCTTGTGTTGACTAAGGTGGGGGCTACTGATGTACACTTTCCCATATTCACTGCACACATAAGGCTTTGTTCTACTATGAAGTCTCTTGTGTATTTTAACATAGGAACTTTGGCTAAAGGATTTCCCAAATTCATCACACTCTCTCTAGTGTGGCATTTTCTGGCGCTCATCAAGTCTATCTTTATGGATATCTTTATGGTCTCTCACAACTGCCTCGCATAGAAACCTTTTCTCCACTGTGAACTCTGATGCTGAGTACGTCTGTCTTTGTAGCTGAAAGCTCTCCCACAGGCATTGCACTCGTAAGGTTTTGTTCCAGTGTGAACTCTCTGGTGCTGAACAAAGTGTGATTTTCTCCCAAAGGATTTCCCACGTTCAGCACCCTTAAAAGGGTTGGAACCTGTGTGAATTCTCTGGTGTATTTTGAGGCTGGAGTTGCTGCTAAAAACTTTGCCCATGATCATTGCACTTATAAGGCATTGCTGTGCTGTGAATTTCCTTGTGTGATAGAAAGTACGACCTGTGGCTAAAGAATATCCCACATTTGCTGCACTCAAGGCTTTCCTACCTTGTGGTTTTCCTGGTGCTGAACACATTCCTCCTGATAGCTACAAGCTTCCTCACTTTCACCATACTGGTGGTGATCACTTTATGCAGTGCGAAAGGCCTGTTCACAGCTCTCCTGCATGGCATCTCCCCATTGTGAGTGTCACAGTGCTGGACAAGTCTAGAGCTGACTAAGAAGTCTTCTTCACCCTTCTTCCAGGTACAGATCTTGCAGGTACACGTGGTATCTTCAGCCATTCACAGAGGAGTCCTGGCCATTTCTCCTTATAGTGATCATCCCTCCACTCTGCTGCCTCTGCATTTGGTCAAGGTTTACACTGAACCGGAGGGCTCTTCCACATGATCTCCCTGGATATGATTGCTGCTCAAGAGATGTTTCCTAACATCCAGGCAGCTGCAAAATGCCTTTCAAGATTGTGTCACACATGTCACATGAGAGAGATGGATCCCCCTGCAGAGTTCAGACATCTATTATTCTTATAGAAACACCCTGCTCAGAATATTCATCTCTGTCTACACACCATGGCTGTAACAAGGGCCAAAGCATTCTTGGCTTACCTCCACCTTAGCTGCACTTAGGCCTACCCCTTCAAAAACCTGAGCTCTCTTTCTGACTGAAATTGAGAAATCAAACGGTATCTGGAAAATTAAATTCAGAATAAATTCAAAATAAGACATTAGAAGAAAAAAAATTCCTGTTTTGCTTTCTTCTTTACATTTTTGTTTTTGAAATAACAAAATGTAAAAGTTATCTTTTTTTTGATGAAATAAGTCCAGATGTTCAGTTCAGTTGCTCAGTCTTGTCCAACTCTTTGCAACTCCATGAATCGCAGCACGCCAGGCCTCCCTGTCCATCACCAACTCCCAGAGTTCACTAAAACTCATGTGCATCGAGTCGGTGATGCCATCCAGCCATCTCATCCTCTGTCGTCCCCTTCTCCTCCTGCCCCCAATCCCTCACAGCATCAGGGTCTTTTCCAATGAGTCAGCTCTTTGCATGAGGTGGCCAAAGTATTGGAGTTTCACCTTTAGCATCCTTCCAGTGAACACCCAGGATTGATCTCCTTTAGGATGGACTGGTTGGACCTCCTTGCAATCCAAAGGACTCTCAAGAGTCTTCTCCAACACCACAGTTCAAAAGCATCAATTCTTCGGTGCTCCACCTTCTTCACAGTCCAACTCTCACATCCATACGTGACTACTGGAAAAACCATAGCCTTGACTAGATGGACTCTTTGTGACCCCGTGGACTGTAGCCTACCAGGCTCCTCTGTCCATGGGATTCTCCAGGCAAGAATACTGGAGTGGATTGCCATTTCCTTCTCCAGGGGATCTTCCCAACCCAGGGATCAAACCCGGGTTTCCCACATTGGAGGCAGACGCTTTAACCTCTGAGATTGCAGCCATGAAATTAAAAGACGTTTACTCCTTGGAAGAAAAGTTATGACCAACCTAGATAGTATATTCAAAAGCAGAGACATTACTTTGCCGATTAAGGTCCATCTAGTCAAGGCTATGGTTTTTCCTTTGGTCATGTATGGATGTGAGAGCTGAACTGTGAAGAAGGCTGAGCACCGAAGAATTGATGCTTTTGAACTGTGGTGTTGGAGAAGACTCTTGAGAGTCCCTTGGACTGCAAGGAGATCCAACCAGTCCATTCTGAAGAATATCAGCCCTGGGATTTCTTTGGAAGGACTGATGCTAAAGCTGAAACTCCAGTACTTTGGCCACCTCATGTGAAGAGTTGACTCATTGGAAAAGACTCTGATGCTGGAAGGAATTGGGGGCAGGAGCAGAAGGAGACCACAGAGGATGAGATGGCTGATGGCATCACTGACTCGACGGACATGAGTCTGAGTGAACTCCGGGAGTTGGTGATGGACAGGGAGGCCTGGCATGCTGCGATTCATGGGGTTGCAAAGAGTCGGACATGACTGAGTAACTGAAGTGAAGTGAAGTGACTAGATGGACCTTTGTTGGCAAAGTAGTGTCTCTGCTTTTGAATATGCTGTCTAGGTTGGTCATAACTTTCCTTCCAAGGAGTAAGCGTCTTTTAATTTCATGGCTGCACTCACCATCTGCAGTGATTTTGGAGCCCCCCAAAATAAAGTCAGCCACTGTTTCCACTGTTTCCCCATCTATTTCCCATGAACTGATGGGACCAGATTAGCTTTCTGTTATCCTGCATACTTTACTTTAACACTAAGTTTTTGGAACTCTTACAGTAGTTGAGGCTTACTGTATTAATTGCATCTCCATCATTGCTAGATTTTCTTACTACATTCTGTTTGAATCACAAAACACTTCTTGCTTTACCCCTCTCCATTATCACTCCCCCCATAATTTGCCATCATCTTTTAAGTTCCAGTCAGTTTCTGAATTACAGTAGGATTATCTTCCTTGTACACCTGCTCCATGCATAGTTTCCCAACTTAAAAAACTATTTTGGATTTCCTTGGAGACCTACTGGTAAGACTCCACACTGCCAATACAGGGAGTATGGATTTGATACCTTGTCCCATAACTAAGATCCCACAGGCCGAGTGGTGTGACCAAAAGATAAAAACAAAAATCTGCTTATTTCATTTAGCATTTGATAGTTTACTGTTGTTGAGTTACTCACTCCTCTCTGACTCTTTGTAGCACCATGGACTGCAGCATACCAGGCTTCCCTGTCTGTCTTTCACCTTCTCCTGGAATTTGGTCAAACTCATGTCCCTTGAGTTGGTGATGCTGTCTAACCATCTAATCCTCTTCTGCCGTCTTCTCCTTTTGCCTTCAGTCTTTACCAGCATCAGTGTTTTTTCCAGTGAGTTGGTTCTTCTCATCAAGAGGCCAAAGTATTGGAGCTTCAACATCAGTCTTTCCAGTGAATATTCAGGGTTGGTTTCTTTTAGGATTGACTGAGTCTTCTCCAGCACTACAATTCAAAAGCCTAAATTCTTCAGTACTCAGTCTTCTTTATGGTCCTACTCTCACATCCGTACATGACTGGAAAAACCATAGCTTTGACTATACTGATCTTTGTTGACAAAGTGATGTCTTTGCTTTTTAATATGCTGTCTAGGTTTATCATAGCTTTCCTTCCAAGGAGAAACCATCTTTTAATTTTATGGCTACAGTCACCATCTGCAGTGATTTTGGAGCCCAAGAAAATAAAGTCTGTCACTGTTTTTGTTTTTCCCCCATCTATTTGCCATGAAGTGATGGGACCAGATGCCTTGATCTTAGTTTTTTGAATGTTGAGTTTTAATCTAACTTTTTCACTCTTCTCTTTCACCCTCATCAAGAGACTTTTTAGTTCCTCTTCAATTTCTGCCATTAGATTGGTATCATCTGTGTATCTGAGGTTACGGATATTTCTCCCAGCAGTCTTTGCCAGGAGCCAGCATGGGAGATCCCACCCATGACAATGTCATGTGGAAGAGAACTGTTAAGCAAGGCTTCAGGACTCAAGGGGCTCCCTAGACCTGCTCGAGCATCCACCTCCAAAACCAGAATCTGTCTGTCTTACTATTTTATGTCTTTCACCAATTCTTCCGACACTAACAGGGGGCTATCCCCAACCACCTTTCTCTGGAAAAATCAACTTAGGGCTCTAGCTAATAAGTCTCCTGGACATGAGAGGAATTTCAAATCAAACCCCCTCTGTTAGCATTCTAGCCTGCTTGGCAGGTTTATCCAGACTCTTGCAGCTACACATATGATTGTTCACAGCCTCCCAGCTGTTAGAGGCACGGGAGGCCTAAAACAGAGAGCCTTTCAAAGAGTTAAAAACTATTAGAGTAGAGCTGGTGTAAGATTTCATTATTGGGCCCATGCTTGTTGCTAAGCTCCCATATCTCTTATCCACTGTGCACCTGGGGGTGCATTAGTTAACATATTTGGAATGTAAGAAAAACAAATGTAGCCTGGAAATTAACCACATCAGACCTTTGAGCTAATTGGTTCTTTCTTTCTTGTAACTCACTGCACCTTTGCTCCGTGAGAAATGAAACTCTGTTTAGCATTTTCTGAGGCTGACATAGATTAGAAATATAAAGAAAAAGCACTTTGAGGGAAAATAAGTTTTCTGGTTGAGCAGCCATTATCAAAAGAGGGTCATAAAAAGTTCACAGGCCTCCAAGGCCAGAAGATAATGTACACAATATTGTTTTTGGGAAAGGTATGCAGAAAAAATCTTGATTTCGATAAAGACAAAACAGATGTAATGTTTGGGCTGACTCTGTATGACTTTACATCTTTCATTTCCCTTTATGTACAAGTTAAGGTATAAAAGCTTCCCTGAAAAATAAAGTGACTGACCAGGAACAGTTCCATGAAACCCTGGTTCCCCCGTGTCTTTTTTTTTCTCTCCTCTATGTCTTTTTTTTTTTTTCTTAATTTATTTATTTATTTATTTTTAATTTTTACTTTACAATTCTGTATTGGTTTTGGCATAGATTGACATGAATCCACCACAGGTGTACATGCGTTCCCAAAGAGAAACCCCCCTCCCACCCCCCTCCCCACAACATCTCTCTGGGTCATCCCCGCACATCAGCCCAAAGCGTGTCATATCCTGCATCAGACATAGACTGGCATTTCGATTCTTACATGATATTATACATGTTTCAATACCATTCTCCCAAATCATCACACCCTCTCCCTCTCCCTCTGAGTCCAAACGTCCGCTATACACATCTGTGTCTTTTTTGCTGTCCTGCATACAGGGTCATCATTGCGATCTTCCTAAATTCCATATATATGTGTTAGTATACTGTATTGGTGTTTTTCTTTCTGGCTCACTTCACTCTGTATAATCGGCTCCAGTTTCATCCATCTCATCAGAACTGATTCAAATGTA
>NW_024070186.1:118571497-118587084 GCF_014754425.2 Oryx dammah
GCGGTTGCAGGCGTCTGCGCGGCTTTTCCGCTGGGGGAGTTACTGTTGGGCTTGTAATCTGTTGGTTTTAATTATTTGTTCGTTTTTCCTTCCTGTTATGTTGCCCTCTGTGTTTCCAAGGCTCGCCTTAGACTCGGCAGGTAGAGTGTTTCCTGGTGTTTGGAAACCTCTCTTCTTAGAATTCCCTTCCCGGGACGGGCTTCCCTTCCCGGGACGGAGCTCCCTCCCCACCTCCTTTGTCTCTTTTCTCGTCTTTTATATTTTTTCCTACCTGTTTTTGAAGACAATGATCTGCGTTTCTGGTTGCCTGATGTCCTCTGCCTGCCTTCAGAGGTTGTTTTGTGGAGTTTGCTCCGCGTTGAAATGATCTTTTGAGGAATTTGTGAGGGAGAAAGTGGTCTTCCCTTCCTATTCCTCCGCCATCTTAGGACCGCCTCCTCCTCTATGTCTTTTTTTTCCTCTCCTCTATTTTCTTATCTGCAACATTCTTTCTTTATCTCTCTCTAAATCATTCGCAGACTCCCTTTCTCCTGAAACGGCTTTAGGTGAGTGACTACACCATCGTGGTTATCTGGGTCATTAAGACCCTTTTTGTAGAGTTGTTCTGTGTATTTTGGATCCTGCGGGGGCTGGACCCCAGCAAGTCTTGACTCCAGCTTGTGATTCATCCAGCCCAGCATTTCGCATGATATAGTCTCCATATAAGTTAAATAAACAGTATAACAATATATAGCTGTTTATATCCTTTCACACTTTTAAGTCACTCAGTTGTTCCACGTAAGAGTCTAGCTGTTGCTTCTTGACCCAAATACAGGTTTCTCAGGAGCCAGATAAGGTTGTCTGGTATTCCCATCTCTTTAAGAATTTTCCACAGTTTGTTGTGATCCACACAGTCAAAGGCTTTAGCATAGTCAATGAAGCAGAAGTAAGATGTTTCTGGAATTTTCTTGCTTTCTCCATGAGCCAGTGAATGTTGGCAATTGGATCTCTGGTTCCTCTACCTTTTCTAATCCCAGCTTGTACATGTAGAAGTTTTCGGTTCAGTACTGCTGAAGCCTAGCTTGAAGGAGTTTGACCATAACGTTACTAGCATACAAAATGAGCACACTTGTACAGTAGGTTGAACATTCTTTGGCATTACCTTCTTTGAGATTGGAATGAAAACTGACCTTTTCCAGTCCTGTGTCCGTTGCTGAGTGTTCCAGATTTGCTGATATATTTAATGTAGCATAACTGCTTCTTCTTTTAGTAATTTACATAGCTCAGCTGAATTCCATCACCTCCACTATCTTTGTTTATAGTAATACTTCATAAGGCCCACTTGACTTCATCTTCCAGGATATCTGGCTTTAGGTGAGTGGGCATACCATTGTGGTTATCTGGGTCATTAAGACACTTTTTGTATAGTTGTTCTGTCTATTCTTGCCACTTCTTAAATCTTTTCTGCTTCTGCTAGGTCCTTACCATTTCTGTCCTTTATTGTGCCCACCCTTACATGAAATGTTCCCTTGTTATCTCCAATTTTCTTGAAGAGATCTCTGTTCCATTGTTTCCCTGTATTTCTTTGCATTGTTCACTGAAGAAGTCTCTTAATCTCTCCTTGCTGTTCCCTGAAACTCTGCACTCAGTTGGCTATCTTTCCCAATCTCCCTTGCCTTTTGCTTCTCTTCTAAGCGATTTGTAAAGCCTCCCCAGACAACTACTTAGTCTTCTTGGAATTCCTTTTCTTCTGAGATGGTTTTGGTCACTGTGTCCTATACAATGTTATGAACCTTTGTCCATAGATCTTCAGGCACTCTGGCTACCAGATCTAATCCCTTGAATTTGTTCATCATCTCCACTGGATAATCATAAAGGATTTGACTTAGGTCATATGTGAATGGCCTACTGGTTTTCCCTACTTTCTTCAATTTAAGCCTCATTTTTGTAGGTAGGAGCTCATTATCTGAGCCGGTCATTTCCAGGTCTTGCTTCTGCTGACTGAATAGAGCTTCTCCATCTTTGACTGCATGGAATATAATGTCTGATTTTTATATTGACCATTTGGTGGTATCTATCTCTTGTGTTGTTAGAAAAGGTTGTTTGCTATAACCAGGGTGTTATCTTGACTAACTTTATTAGCCTTTGCTGCACTTCATTTTGTCCTCCAAGGCCAAACTTAACTGTTACTCCACGTATCGCTTGACTTCCTACTTCTTCATTCCAGTATTCTGTGATGAAAATGACATCTTTTATTTTGGTGTTAGTTATATAAGTTTTAATATTAGAATTATCATAAAAGTTTTCTCCTTTAGCTATTAATGTGGTCAGTTACACTGATAAGTTTTCAAAAATTGAATAAATTTTGCACTCATAATGAACTTTACTTGATTTGGAAGTATCAGTTTTGTCATGAATTGTTGAATTTGTTTTGCTAGTATTTTCTGAAGGGTTTTTGCATTTATGTTCCTAATTGGTATCATTAATTGACTTTCTTTAAATGTTTGTCAAGTTTTGTTTGCCTTTTAAAACAAGCTAGTAAATATTACCACTTCTTGGATTTTCAAAAATAATTACCTGAAAGTTTGTATAAAAATATTTCTTCCTTAAATGTTTGCTACAATACATTAGCGAAGCCATCCTGTGGTAAAAGTTTCTTTCACCAAAGACTCTTTGTTAGTTATGGTAAATTGCTTTCTCAAGGAATTTGAGAAAGCAAATTCCTTTCCTATTTTATCTACATTGTTGAATTAATTACCATAAAATTTATCATATTCACTCTCTTTTAATGTCCATATTATTTTTAATGATGTCACTTCTATCACTTTTGATAGGGACAATTTGTTTATTTCTCTTTTTAATTAGGCTGTCTAGATATTTATCAATTAATTAATATCTTCAAAGGACCAATATTTGATTTGTTGATTTTCTCTTGTCTCTTAAATTTTATTGATTTTCTCTTACTACTTTTGTTTTTCCACCTTCTACTTATTTTGAGTTTAGTTTTCTCTTTTTTAAAAAGCTTTCTAACGTAGAAACTTGATCATGTTTTTAAAATATTTTCTTTCCAAATATAGAATTTTTAAGTTGTAATTTTTCCTACTTTAGTAGACTTTCATCATTTTTGATGTGTTGTCTCTTTATTATCATTCAGTTCAAAATCTTTTTTAATTTCTCTTGTAGTTTTGTCTTTGTTCTTTCGATTACTTAGAATTATGCTGCTTGCTTCCAAATATTTGAAAGTTTTATTCTTGTTAAAAAAAATACCTATTCAATTGTATATTTCTTTTTAAAGTTTATATTCTGAATATATTCCCAGACATTGTAAGTGATAGACTGAAGAATTTTTTTTCTATTTTACTTTTGGTATGAAATACATCTTGGTAATTGTTTGCTAAATCTTGATGGAGGCAGCCAGCCAGGGTGCATCCTCCTGTTCATTACAGACACATCACTTTCTAATACTTTTCCTTAAGTTTATTTAACTCTTTTATGCCCTCAGCTTTGTTCCTTATAGGCTTCTTATTCGGGCATCCCTCATTGAACACTTCACATACGTTGATTCTAAAGTCGTACAATATTTTTAGTGTTTGGTTAAGTCCTAAGTCTGCCATCTATTCTCAATAGATCAGACACAGATGCCTCTGAAAATTAGTAATATGATTTTTCCCTTAATATTTCTGTATATTTCAGACAGAATTTTTATTACCCTGAAACCAAATATAATTACACATCCACCAAAGAATCAATCACAGACTTCTCAAGAATCTTGCTAAAAGTTGCTCAGAAAGGCAGCTTGGTTCATGTTCAGCACTAAATAGTAGCCAGTCCTAAAGTACTTCTTTCACTTTCCTACTGAATCCAGGATCCTTGACAAGAATTACATGAGGAAAGGATTGGATGAATTACTGTGGTTAATGAAACATTCCCACAAGTTTGGAAAATAATTTTCTTGAAAGCATTAGAGTCACAAAAAGGGAAGCATCACATTTTCTTATCATTAAGTATCATAGACATGTGACCAGCTAAGCCATTTTTAGATTGAATGAGGAATGTAGTTTTATTTATTCCTTGTTTTACATTACTTTGCTTTCTTTCTAGTGTTTGTCTCTTTGCTTTAAAATAATTATTTTTGTTATAATCTGGGTTTCTTCATTGTTTTGCCCTTGAAATATTTTCTGGAATAACATAGCTATATAAATAAAATATATATAAATAAATAAATACATTTGCTTGCTTTAAGTCACCTTCCCTATGTAGTAGGGAGAATAACTTATTTTGTAAGACTTCTATGAAGCTTAAGTGAGAAAACATACGTAAAACATCTCACAAAGCATTCAGGCCATAATAACTATTTAATATATATCAACTTTCTCCCCTGTCCCATTTGATTTTTTCCTTTGGTCATATGAGTTCTATGAACATATTTGTCTCCCATATTGGCAGACTAAATGATGCCAGGAAAACTTCTAATACATAATGTCTGTGATTTTAAACTAGCTTCATCTATTTAATTATTTTTCCCTAGACTCTTAAAAATGAAGTGACATTTTTCTTCCTAACGAGTCCTTTTACTTTACCCAGAAGTCCCTGAAGAAGAACCTTTAGGGAAAGCTGATTTTTTAAAATAAATTTATAAATTCAGTGTTTCATTCTTTTGCTTCCATTTTCCAACCTGTCAAACACATCTGTTTTGCTTTTGCCTCAGTGGGTTCTCTGCAGGAGCCCACTTTTTGTCATGATTATCCCAGCAATCTCATTTTTAGCTCCTAACCTGGCAGCTACCTCCTGAAATGCTTTAAGATATTTTACAGATTTTTCTGTTAGTGACCCCGGAGAGACTACTTTTTTGTGGGGGTAAGATTGCTGAATTAAATCATCTGCTTGATTGTCTTTCTAATTCAGTCTTGTTCTTCAATGAATAATTTATGTTCTGTGGCTTAGAAGGAAGGTGCAAACTTGCATCTTCTTTCAGGAGAGAACTCTGCCCGATTCTCTTGGCAGTTTAGCTGATGGTGGGACCCCCAAGCTCTAAAGCATTTTCAAATGTGTTGTGTCCATAGGGTGCCTTTAAGAAAGTGATGAGATGTCAGAGTTCCTTTGGGTCTGAGAATTTCACAAGAGACTACATTCTTTCTCCATGGAGATCTTTTTCTCCAGAAATCAAGAATTTCAGCTTCACAGTTGTTTTACCACCTGCAAGCTTCACCTTCTCCATCAATCCATTATCCTAGTGACACCTGACATCTCCCACTTCAGAACAGCTTCATCACATTCTCTCCTGTACCTCTCTAATATCATCCAGAGTGGCAGTCATTCTCTTTGATAATTCCACTGAATTATAAATTTTCCTGGAGTCTGTGACTTCCCCTTTGAACCTATCCTTTCCCCAGGAACAGAATCAGTGATCCTGTCTTCTGTGTTCTTTATGTATATCACACACATCTGTGTTCTTTTTTTTTTTTTTTTCCCCAGGCATTTTTATCTACTTCCTGTGTTTGGATTCTGCTACAGTTAAGATTCTGATCATGACATGACTGGATGTAACTGTTGCCTAACACGATTTTGCTGCCTTCTGTCTTTTCCTCTCTCCAATCCATCCTCTCTACACTGTCACCAACATACCTTTTTAAACACATATAGCTGATAACATTATTTTTCTTTTAAAAATCTTTGACTAGGTCCCTGCTACCCCTATAGATAAATGATCTGGCTTTACCTACCAGTTCCAGAGATGTACCTATAGTCCAGCCATCCATCAAAATCACAATACTATTTTGTATTCTGTGACTTTGTATAGTGGGAAACTTGTCTGTGGAATACCAGTATTTATAATCTCCAATTCTACCTTTAAGTTCAGTTTAAATGCTAGACCTTACACCCCATTCACGTTCACCTTACCTTTTCTGTGTTTCTTATTTTACATTGTCTATCAGTAACTTACACAACAATTTGTATTTATATTTCTCTTCAAATTAGAGAAAGGTACCTTGGGAAAAAAATCTTCAAAAGATGTCTAAGATTTTTTGTTCCTAGTGCACGGCATAGCTTCTGTTCTTAATAACATAGTAAATATTTACTGACTCAGTGATCAGAGGAAAAAGCATAACAGGAAACAGATAAAGAATATAATATATTAGTATATGAAGTTACAGTATATTTTAGAAACATTAAAAACAGATCTCTGTGAGAAAACAAGGATCAAAATTGCAAGGAAGGTAGAAAGAAGATCTGGAGGGACTAGTGGGAACTTAGGGAGAATAAAAAGAAGGAAGAAACTTGGGGGAGGTTTATAATTTTTCATAGATATGTCTAAGCAAGATGAAGGCCTTTAGATTTTTAAGATTGCTCCCTCTCACTGGTGCGTATTTTCTTAGGGGAAATGTAATTTGTGTAGTCAGATAGCTGCTTGCCTTCTATGGCATTCTTAGTTACTTAACATAAAATGTATTAAGGACTTTATAAACAACAGTACAGGCTTTAGCAGTACTTGAACTGTGGACTGAGAACTATGAACTTCCAGATGTTCAAGCTGGATTTAGAAAAGGCAGACGAACCAGAAATCAAATTGCCAACATCCAATGGATCATTGAAAAAGCATGAGAGTTCCAAAAACACATCTACTTCTACTTTATTGACTACACCAAAGCCTTTGACTGTGTAGATCACAGCAAACTATGGAAAATTCTTAAAGAGATGGGAATACCAGACCACTTGACTAGCCTCCTGAGAAATCCGTATACAAGTCAAGAAGCAACAGTTAGAACTCGACATGGAACAACAGACAGGTTCCAAATTGGAAAAGGAATATGTCAAGGCTGGAAATTGTCACCCTGCTTATTTAACTTATATGCAGAGTACATCATGTGAAATGCCAGGCTGGATGGAGCACAAGCTAGAATCAAGATTGCTGAGAAAAATATCAATAATCTCAGATATGCAGATGACACCACCCTTATGGCAGAAAGTGAAGAGGAACTAAAAAGCTTCTTGATGAAAGTGAAAGAGGAGAGTGAAAACGCTGGTTTAAAACTCAGCATTGAGAAAACTAAGATCATGGCAACTGGTCCTATCACTTCATAGCAAATAGATGATGAAACAATGGAAACAGTGAGAGACTTGATTTTCTTAGAATCCCAAATCACTGCAAATGGTGACTGTAGCCAGGAAATTAAAAGACACTTGCTTCTTGGAAGAAAAGCTATGACCAACCTAGACAGCATATTAAAAAGCAAAGACATTGCTTTGCCAACAAAAATCCATCTAGTCAGAGCTATAGTTTTTCCATTGGTCATGTATGGATGTGAGAGGTGGACTCTAAAGAAAGCTGAGCACCGAAGAATTGATGCTTTTGAACTGTGGTGTTGGAGAAGACTCTTGAGAGTCCCTTGGACTGCAAGGAGATCCAACCAGTCAATCCTAAAGGAAATCAACCCAGAATATTGATTGGAAGGACTGATGCTAAAGCTGAAACTCCAATACTTTGGCCAACTGATGCGAAGAACTGACTCATTGGAAAAGACCCTGAACCCGGGAACGATTGAAGGCAGGAGGAGAAGGGGACAACTTAGGATGAGATGGTTGGATGGCATCACCAACTCGATAGACCTGAGTTTGAGCAAGCTTTTGAGAGTTGGTGATGGACAGGGAAGCCTGGCATGCTGCAGTCTGTGGGGTCACAGAGTCAGACATGACTGAGCAACTGAACTGAACTGAAAGGTACAGGTATCCTCTAGTAGTTTTGTATTTGAATTGGCCACGGATCAGAATGTTCTAAGTAAAAACCTGTTACTTAGATAACTGCAAAGATTGTGGAAAACACGGAGTTAACAAAATCACTGCTTGCTTTAAAGGGGGTGGCGAAAAGAAGTTAAAAAGAGGACATGGTACATATTTGTGGTGGAGGAGGAGTACAGAACATAGAATCATGAGGCCTGAATTGTGTCGGAATATTGCTACTCTCTAATTACCCAAATGGGCAAATCATTTAATCTCGTCTGTTCTCATCAGTAAAAATTAGACATTGATACCAGCTTACACAGTGATTATAATGATTAGAACTATATTATGCATATAAAAAGTCAGCAAATTTTAACATACTCTATTGATACAATTATTTTTTTCACAATTTTGCCCACAGTCTATGCTTTATTTTTTTAAAAATAGAAAAGAACCCACATTAAATATATAATGGCAAAAAACCGCACCTCAGATCCCTCTTGCTTTGGATAATTTTGTATTTGTCAATACAGTGAGGCAATTTTATTCAGAATACTAAGATAACATGAGTGAAGGCTTAGGCTTTCCCCTAGTTTAGGAATTACTTTAATTTCTCTTTGGTTTTATGCTTTCCCACAGGCAGTTTAGAATGTCACATACACTTAGAGTAGACACGTTGTTCAGTGAAATTGTGCAAAACGTTTATGACAATCCTCATCTGAGACATAAACACTTCTTGTTTCCTGCTCGTGTTTTCAATAAAGCCATATTATTTCAAGCAAAATTACTCAGAATATGACTAAACACATGCTCTGCAGAACAACATTTAATAGAGTCATTTCCGTTTCTTGCTTGAGAGAAAAAATGTACCAAGTTTCTCTGTTTAACTGATGGTCTCTAGGATTGAGATAATTAAGTTACCGTTGAGCTCATATCTACCAACTCTTATGATCTGTCCCAAGCATTCTCTGCTACCAGATTTCCTGCCTTTTTTTCCATTTAAAATGTCTGACGTGCCTACTCTCTTTCCAGTAATGATTTCCTGTCTCACTCTTCTCATTTTTCTTGTCTTCTCTATTGAGGGAGAAGAAGGCTCAAAGCAGGAAGTTATTTTGGCAAGTCATGCTCAGGCCAGGAAAAACAATTGTTTTCAAATCAATTGAATAATATCCTAACCTTGACTATTTTCCCCCGTTTTGGACCCTAGTGTACAAAGATGTCTGAAAAGATTCATTGTCTCTTTGGACAGATTTGTACCTTCTCATAGGGGAATCAATTTCCTAATGTATCAACAAGAAAGATACATTCCCTCATATCTGTTTTAATATATAGCATTCAGAAGGCTAATTTTTAAAAGGCTTATTATCATGAAATTCATGAGCCAAATAAGCTTTCTTTAAAGGTCAATGGCTTCAGATATCTTGATTGGTAAACACACATATTACCTAATAACATTTTAAGTTCCTTTTGGACAGAGACCATTTTTGTACTTTTGAGTATCTCAGAATTCCAAGCATTCATAATGGATGTTTGATACACACTGAATTAAATTTAACATATCTCTTCAACATATCTTTTTTGGTGAGAGAATGAAATGATCTGAAGGGAAGAAAAATCAAAGTTTTAGCCTGTTTCTATCCTGTTTGAAGTATAATTGATAGGTGATTCCCTAAATCAGAGGGAAATAAAGTAATATAAATGTAGCAGATAGGTCAATATACACCCTTATTTTCCACCTTGGGGTTTTGACAGAATCAAAGGTAGAAACATGCAATAGTTGCACCTTTTGATTTGCTAAATTTTGTGATATGTTTCTGTATACCAGAGGTGTGGCAAGACAGTGAAATTGCTGTCATCTCTATTATGTTTTCAGTATGATTGAAAGTAATACTTAGTTGTAGAATAACTCCTTAATCTGTTATTATTGTTTTCTCTTTATTATAACTTTAGTTTCATTGACCAAATTAACATGTATTGTTATCCATGAAGTGACAATCTTTGGGGAAGAGAATATCATTGATCCTTGCATTGCTGTCATTGGGGGTTATGCCATTGCTATACATTTCAGCATTATGTAGTTAACATTGTGTCAGTACATAGCCCATACAAATGAGCTATAGTTATGTAATATTGCTTGAAAGTTTTAAACAGATGGCAAGATACTGTGACAAAACACTTTTTAATTGAATACTAAAAAACCCTCTTTGGGTAAATAATATGTGTTGCACAGTTAGGTTTCAGTGTGATTTTTCCCGGAGTCCAGCCAGCAGAAGGGTGTACAATTATGTGAATTATACTCACTGATCATTCCAACCCTTTGTGCATATTTACAAATTCCCACTCCCTTTACACCACAGCTGGTGCTTGTTTCCACCACTGAGTTTTAAATAATTCAGTGAAATTCTTGAGAAACAGGGAATGTTTTGCATAATTTTGAAGCTTGATTACTATTTGCACCAAATGCTGCTGATCAGCAAGATTGCCTCAATGGGAATAGAGAAGATTCCCTTTGAATTGAAATTCAAAACAAATTCATTATACTAAAAACTTGAAAAGGAAGACTCATTGTAATAGCATTTTGAATTTAATATAGGAAAATTATGAAGGTAGATCACAGTACAATATGGGAAAGAGATCTATTTGGTGGACTTCACTTCAGAACCATTAATAGGGAATAACACTTCTTGTGGCAGTTATATTAAAACTTAGCATTTATATATGATGAGGATGTGTCATGAAACAAGGATTGATATTAATAAAATTCTGTGAAATTATGATCTTGTATATTTACAAATCCATAATGAAATATATGAGACTGTGTTGAATATCCCAGGCTGAGCAAATAATTTGATCTGCTGAATTAAAAAAAAAATAGGTAGTACAAAAAAAACCTTAGCATTTATTTTTCTTATGGCCTTACTCATTGACTTGTGAGATTTTTCTGTCTCCCTATCCCACCCCAAGAATTGTTATTAATTAAAAATTTTTATTATTATGCAAAAAATAATAACCCCATTTGAATGGTTTTTGCATAAATTTTTATTTATGCAGAGCTCAATTCTTTAAAGAAATGAAACACAAATACTCATAAGTGGTATAGAGGAGTACTTGGTTTAGAAATAGATTATTTCTTTTTCTTTATTATTTTACTTTATTTTACTTTACAGTACTGTATTGGTTTTGTCATACATCAACATGAATCCACCACGGGTGTACACGTGTTCCCAATCCTGAACCCCCCTCCCATCTCCCTCTCCATACCATCTCTCATTCTTCCTTTTTTTTTCAATTGAAGTACAGTTGATTTACAGTGTTAATGTTAATGCTGTACAGAAAAGTGATTCAATTATACATATATACATATATATATTCTTTTTTAATATATTCCATTCCATGATGGTTTATCATAGGATAGTGAATATGGTTCTCTGTGCCATACAACAGGACCTTGTTGTTTATTCATTCTGTGAATAGAGGCTGACATATGCTAACCCCAGCCTCCCACTCCATTTCTCCTCCAGTTCCTTCCCCCTGGCAACCACAAGGCTCTTCTCTGTGTCTGCGAGTCTGTTTCTGGTTTGCAGATAGGTTCATCTGGGTCATATTTTAGATCCAGCATACAAGTAATGTCATATGGTATTTGTCTTTCTCTGGCTTTCTTCACTTAGTAGGATAGTCTCTAGTGGATCCATGCTGTTGCAAGTGACATTATCTCATTGTTTTTTATGGCTAAGTAGTGCTCCGTTGTATACATCTTCTTTATCATTTATCTGAGGATGGACATTGAGGTTGTTTCCATGTCTTGGCTATAGTGAATAGTGATGCTGTGACCATACGGGAGAATATATCTTTTTTATTTACAGTTTTGTCTGGATAAATGCCCAGGGCTGGGACTGCTCGATGATACAGTAATTCTGATTTTAGGTTTCTGAGGAGTGGCCATACAGTTTTCTACAGTGGCTGCAACAGCTTACATTGCAAACAGTAGTTAGGAGGGTTTCTTTTTCTCCATACCTTCTTCAGCATTTGTTATTTGTAGATTTTTTAATGATGGCCATGCTGATTGGTATGAGGTGGTACCTCATTGCAGTTTTGAGTTGCATTTCTCTAGTAATTGGTGATATTGAGCATCTTTTCATGTGCCTGTTCATCTTTATGTCTTCTTTGGAGAAAGATCTCTTTAGATCTTTTGCCTCTTTTTGAATTGGGTTGTTTGTTTTTTTTTTGTTGTTGAGTTGTATGCACTGTTTGTATATATTGGAAATTAAGCTCTTGTCAGTCACATTGTTTGCAAATATTTTCTCCCATTCTGAGGGGTGTCTTTTCATTTTGTTTATTATTTCTTTTGCTGTACAAAAGCCTTTAAGTTTATTTAGTCCCATTTGTTTATTTTTGTTTTTATTTCTGTTGTCTTATGAGACTCACCTAAGAAAAACATCAGTGCAATTTACGTCAGATAATGTTTTTTCTATGTTCTCTTCTAGGAGTTTTATTGTATCATGTCTCGTATTTAGGTCTTTAAGCTGTCCTGAGTTTATTTTTGTGTATGGTGAGTGGATATGTTCTAACTTCCTTGAGTTACCTGTGGCATTTCAACTTTCCAGTCACCATTTGCTGAAGAGAGTGTCTTTTCTCCATTGTGCATTTTTGCCCCCTTTGTCAAAGATTAATTGACTGTAGGTGTGTGAGTTTATATCTGGGCTCTCTATTCTGTTCTTTTAATCCATATGTCTGTTTTTGTGCCAGTACCATGCTGTCTTGATTACTATAGATTTGTACAGGGAGGGTTATGTTTCCTGCTTTGTCCTTCTTCCTAGTATCATTTTGGCAATTCTAGGTCTTTTATGGTTCCATATGAATTTAAGATTATTTTTTCTAGTTTTCTGAAAAATATAACAAGTAATTAGATAAGGGTCACATTAAATTTGTAGACTGCTTTGGGTAGCATGGCCATTTTAACAGTATTAATTCTTCCAATCCAAGAGCATGGGATATCTTTCCATTTCTTTGAATAGATGATTTCTAATATAAAACAAAATGAGAAATTATTTGAAGCATACTGTCTAAGAGGGTACTTCAGTTCAGTCGCTCAGTCGTGTCTGACTCTGTGATCCCATGAACCACAGCACACCAAGCCTCCCTGTCCATCATCAACTCCTGGAGTTCACCCAAACTCATGTCCCTTGAGTCGGTGATGCCATCCAGCCATCTCATCCTCTATCGTCCCCTTCTCCTCCTGCCCCCAATTCCTCCTAGCATCAGAGTCTTTTAAAATGTGTCAGTTAACAAGTGGTGCTGGGAAAACTGGTCAACCACCTGTAAAAGAATGAAACTAGATCACTTTCTAACACCGCACACAAAGATAAACTCAAAATGGATTAAAATCTAAATGTAAGACCAGAAACCATAAAACTCCTAGAGGAGAACATAGGCAAAACACTCTCTGACATAAACCACATCAGGATCCTCTATGATCCACCTCCCAGAATTCTGGAAATAAAAGCAAAAATAAACAAATGGGACCTAATTAAAATTAAAAGCTTCTGCACAACAAAGGAAAATATAAGCAAAGTGAAAAGACAGCCTTCTGAATGGGAGAAAATAATAGCAAATGAAGCAACTGACAAACAACTAATCTCAAAAATATACAAGCAAGTCCTGCAGCTCAATTCCAGAAAAATAAACCACCCAATCAAAAAATGGGCCAAAGAACTAAATAGACATTTCTCCAAAGAAGACATATGGATGGCTAACAAACACATGAAAAGATGCTCAACATCACTCATTATTAGAGAAATGCAAATCAAAACCACAATGAGGTACCACTTCACACCAGTCAGAATGTCTGCAATCCAAAAATCTGCAAGTAATAAATGCTGGAGAGGATGTGGAGAGAAGGGAACCCTCCTACACTGTTGGTGGGAATGCAAACTAGTACAGCCACTATGGAGAACAGTGTGGAGATTCCTTAAAAAACTGGAAATAGAACTGCCTTATGACCCAGCGATCCCACTGCTGGGCATACACACTGAGGAAACCAGAACTGAAAGAGACACATGTACCCCAGTGTTCATCGCAGCACTGTTTATAATAGCCAGGACATGGAAACAACCTAGATGTCCATCAGCAGATGAATGGATAAGAAAGCTGTGGTACATATACACTTGGAGTATTACTCAGCCGTTAAAAAGAATACATTTGAATCAGTTCTGATGAGATGGATGAAACTGGAGCCTATTATACAGAGTGAAGTAAGCCAGAAAGAGAAACACCAATACAGTATACGAACACATATATATGGAATTTAGAAAGATGGCAATGATGACCCTGTATGCAGGACAGCAAAAAAGACACAGATGTGTTTAGCGGACTTTTGGACTCAGAGGGAGAGGGAGAGGGTGAGATGATTTGGGAGAATGGCATTGAAACATGTATAATATCATGTAAGAATCGAATTGCCAGTCTATGTCCGATGCAGGATACGGCACGCTTGGGGCTGGTATGCGGGGATGACCCAGAGAGATGTTGTGGGGAGGGGGGTGGGAGGGAGGATTATGTTTGGGAATGCATGTACACCCGTGGTGGATTCATGTCATGTGTGGCAAAACCAATACAGAATTGTAAAGTAAAATAAATAATAAATAAATTTTAAAAAAATTAAAAAAAAAATAAAATGTGTCAGTTCTTCGCACAAGATGGCCAAAGTACTGGAGTTTCAGCCTCAGCATCAGTCCTTCCAATGAACACCAGGACTGATCTCCTTTAGGAGGGACTGGTTGGATCTCCTTACAGTCCAAAGGACTCTCAAGAGTCTTCTCCAACATCACAGTTCAAAAGCATCAATTCTTCAGCACTCAGCTTTCTTTATAGTCCAACTCTCACATCCATGTATGACTACTGGAAAAACCATAGCCTTGACTAGACGGGCCTTCGTTGACAAAGTAATGTCTCTGCTTTTGAATATGATATCTAGTTACTTCAGGCTCAGATATTAAAGGCAACTAGAGCAAAGAAATAGGAAATTTAAGGAAAGAAATAAGCTAAACATCCTCTTTAACGTATTAGAATTGGAGGATGAACTAATTCTCTGTCTTATGTACATGGTCAAAAAAGACTGGGACTGGGTTTGAGGATGGTCAAAAAAAATTCTAGACTCAGTTCTACTTACAGGCTTGTCAAGCACCAAAAAGAATATAGCATTGATGAGGGGGAGCAGATTTCTTTGGTCTGCCTTCTCTCTTGCAAATAAATGTGCCAGTTGTCAGCAAGTCATGCAAAGTAAGTAGACTTAACAAGTCTGAGGAACTCTGAACATGTGGCTACCTTCACATCAACTGGAATGGTAAGGTCACCACACATGAAAAAAATATATATACTGTATATAGTGATAATTCTGCTATTTAGGAAATCTTGTCAAAAAACAAAAACAAAACACCTAGATATCTGAGGAATTTGAGTCATGAAATTCTTGAAGCTCTATGCTTAGACAGTCCTTCTTCTGATGCATCTGAAAGACACTTTACACCACTTCCTGTTATCTAAGCCTCTCTTTCAATAACTATGAATACCCAATTTAAATCTAGGTAGGGCTTTCACCCAATGGCTCAAGTGGTAAGGAATCCACCTGCAATGCAGGAAACACAGGAGATGCATGTTTGATCCCTGGGTCCTGAAGATCCCCCGGAGGAGGAAACAGCAGCCCACTCCAGCATTCTAGCTTGGAAGAGCCCGTGGACAGAGGAGCCTGGCGGGCTACAGTCCATGAGGTTGCAAAGAGTCGCAGACGACTTAGCACACGTGCATGAGGGCTTTTTTTTTTTTTTTTTTTAATTAATTTATTTATTTATTTTTAATTTTTACTTTACAATTCTGTATTGGTTTTGGCATAG
>NW_024070186.1:118587184-118624965 GCF_014754425.2 Oryx dammah
CCCAAGCGTGTCATATCCTGCATCAGACATAGACTGGCATTTCGATTCTTACATGATATTATACTTGTTTCAATGCCATTCTCCCAAATCATCACACCCTCTCCCTCTCCCTCTGAGTCCAAAGTCCGCTATACACATCTGTGGCATGAGGGCTTTTATAGCAGAGACAAGGTGATGGTCTGCGTACCACCTCTCTGTCAGCATATAATTTGTTAGATTTATTCCATTATGAATGTGCAAGCCTTCATGAATATCATATGAAGGGAGGAATGATTAATAACATTCAGTGATTAATTCTAAGCAATACCTGAAAGAGAATGTACTCACTAATACTTGTTGAATAAGAAAATTAAGGGATGGAAGTATTACTTGATCTCTGACACATTTAAGTAAATGTAATAAACCATATTATAGCATGATTTTCAAATGGTAATATTATTTTGGGTTTTATAAGAAAATATAGAAGGTAGTATTCTGTTTGAGGTAGTGGTGCTTCAGTCATTGCATTGTCATTCAGACAAAGAAACATCTGGGCCTTCCAAAGTCTTACTGAAGCTTGTGCATAAGTAATTAAAGAGGCAGTAACTGGTGAAAATTTAATGCAGATAATATAAGGGTGATGCATTAAGTAGAAGGAATCAGAAGATGGCTCGTATTTTTTTTTCTTTTTAAAAGTTTGTTGGTATACAATTTTGTTTTCTTGTTTTCAAATATTTATTTGGCTGTACCAGGTCTTAGTTGTGGCATGTGGGTTCTAGTTCCCTGACCAAGGATTGAACCCCAGGCTCTCTGCATTGGAAGTATGGAGTCTTAGCCAGTGGACCACCAAGAAAGTTCTCATTTTTTTCCAAATGAGAAAATCTGTGGTTTTTCCTCTTAGCATTTAGACTTTCTAAATTTTTCTATTTATTTATTTGACTACATCAGGTCTTAGTTGTGCCATGTGAGAGCTTTCATTTCTGTACACAGACTCTAGCTGTGGGGCGCTGGCTCAGTAGTTGTGGCATGAAGGCTTAGTTGCACTAAGACATGTGGGATCTTAGTTCCCTGACCAGGGGTCGAACTCATGTCCCCTGCATTGCAAGGCAGACTCTTAACCACTTGACCACCAAGGAAGTCCCTAGAGTTTTAAAGAGGAAAAATACTGCCTACATTTGCAACTTTAATTTGTGGAGTTTACAGAATCAACGATCTCGTTCCTTTTCTTCCTTATCCCTGGAAACCACATATTGACAGTCACTAGAGAGAATGCCTAATCTGAGTAATTTCTTTCTGAATTTGGGAGTAAATTGTGCTTATATTTTAATTGAAGCAAACTTCTCATCCCACTTAGAGTATCTGACTACAAAGCCTTTGGATACTGAAGTTGAATTCAGAGATTTTCTGCTTCTGATTTTTAGGAACATTCTGAACCTATTTGTTTGCTTCTGGAGAGAACTCAGTGTGGTGGGTGGATGAGTGATTCCCATCATGAGCACCACAAAATGATTTATATGACTTAGTGGGCCTGTGTTTTAATAAGCATAGTTCAAGATAGATCAAGTAAAAAGAAAGCAATTAGAACAATACTGGATTTCCCTAGCTCCTTTTGCTTTCTAAGAAGCACATAGAAAATAAGTCATGAACTAATTTTCTGTCTACCCTGTGCTGTGGGAACATGTGCTGGACCCTAGGATAACAGAGTATATGGCAAATCCTCATTTGTTTCTCTACCAGATATCTCAGGTATGGTTGTACTGGGGGAGAAGAGGAAAATAAGTGGGGAAATTTATCTTTCAGAGAAAACCTTTCATTTAGGATTCTGTAATGGTAACTCCTTTTAAAAGAAGTGATGTAAAAACCTTATTACTATTCACTAGTTTCAAATCACAGCTGAAAGGACATGGTGGATATGAGAAGTCTGGGCAAATGAATGCACATTAAATGGGCTGGAAAAAACAACTGGGAATAGTAATAAAATGCTTATTTTTAAATGTATCCTATAAATACATTACTTACATTATACAGACCAGCACATTAATAATTTTTCTAATCAAGTTGTAGTGCAGTGAAAAATGCTTGAATCAGACTATGAAGCAATCTTGGGAAGAAAAAAGCTATAGATTCTTATACCAGATCTGCTATCAACTAACTCTTTGACTTAAAGCAGATCCAAATTACCTGAGATACAGTACCTTTATATCTAAGATTTGGGACATGATATTTATCTCACATTGGCATACCAAATGACATGAATGCTTCTGAAACTATGCAGTCAGGAGTGTTACATATTTCAAAATACAAAGAGAAATAGAAGACAAAAATTGAAATTCTAAAAAATTCACTGTCTTGTATACTTGAATATATCTTTTTTTCTAAGTCATCAGGACCTTAGAGTTAACCAATCACAATTTTTAGGAAATTTAGAAATTACTTTTTTAGAAAAAGGCTAAAACTTTGGCCACATGACTAGAAAATGTCAGTTTAGAAGGACAGTGCTAAAAATGTTCAAACTACCACACAATTCCACTCATTTCACCTGCTAGTAAGGTAATGTTCAAAATCCTTCAAGCTAGGCTTCAACAGTATGTGAATTGACAAATTCCAGATGTACAAACTGAATTTGGAAAAGGCAGAGGAACCAGAGATTAAATTGCCAACATCCATTGGATCATCAGAAAAGCAAGAAAATTCCAGAAAGACATTTACTTCTGCTTCATTGACTATGCTAAAGCCTTTGACTGTGTGGATCACAACAAACAGTGGAAAATTCATGAAGAGATGGAAATACCAGACCACTTTACCTGCCTCCCGCAAAACCTGTATGAAGTTCAAGAAGTAACAGTTAGAACTGGACATGGAACAACGGACTGGTTCAAAACTGGAAAAAGAGTATGTCAAGGCTGTATATTGTCACCCTGCTTATTTAACTTTTATGCAGAATGCATCATGTGAAATCCCAGCTGGATGAAGCACAAGCTGTAATCAGGATTGCTGGGAGAAATATCAATAACCTCAGATATGCAGATGACACCATCTTTATGGCAGAAAGTGAAGAGGAACTAAGAGGAACTCAAATAAGAGCCTCTTGATGAAGGTAGAAGAGGAGAGTGAAAAACTGACTTAAAACTTTAACATTAAAACTAAGATCATGGCATCTGGTCCCATCACTTCATGGCAAATAGATGGAGAAACAATGGACATAGTGACAGGCTTTATCTTCTTGGGCTCCAAAATCACTGCAGATGGTGAAATTAAAAGATGTTTGCTCCTTGGAAGAAAAGCTATGACCAACCTAGACAGCATATTAAAAAGCAGGTAATGTTACTTTGCCTACAAAATTCTGAATAGTCAAAGCTCTGGTTTTTCCAGTAGTCATGTATGGATGTGAGAGCTAGCCAATAAAAAAGGCTGAGCACCAAATAATTGATGCTTTTGAATTGTATTTAAGAAGACTCTTGTGTCTCTTGGAGAGCACAGAGATCAAACTAGTCGATCCTAAAGGAAATCAACCCTGAATATTCATTGGAAAGACTGATGCTGAAGGTAAAGCTCCGGTACTTTGATCACCTGATTCAGGGTTGACTCATTGGAAAAGACCCTGTGGTTGGGAAAGATTGAAGGCAAGAAGAAAAGGGGACGACAGAGGATGAGATGGTTGGATGGCATCACTGACCTAATGGACATGAGTTTGAGGAAACTCCAGGAAATAGTGAAGGATAGGGAACCCAGCATGCTGCAGTCCTTGGGGTTGCAAAGAGTCGGACATGACTGAGTGACTGAACAGCGACAACAAAGCTTTGAATTCAGTATCATCTAGAGTTAAACTATCTTGACTTTAAAAATAAACCCAAAGTAGTTCAGACCACCCTCTGTAGAAAGTAAAATTTTCAGTATTTAGAAAGAAAGTTTCTTAAGTAAAAGAGTCTGCAGTAAATTACACAAGCAAATCCCAAGCCATTAAAATGTTTTAATAATTCAATTTCATTTTATTATCAAGGAAAGTCAATATTGTATAATCATAATATTTCAATCAGTAGAATAAGCAACATTACCCTAAATGATAATTTCATTAGTGCCCATGAGGAAGTCAATAAAAGAGAAGCTCTTCTCAGGAAAATATATCCAGCTTCCTGATCCTGATTGTCCAATTAAGAAACTTGCATCGTTAATTCAAGTCAAGTGATCAATACACATTTCAAATGTGAAGCAGATAATCAACTGTAGCAGATCCTTGCATTTATTAAAACTACAGTGTCAAAATATGCCAATATTTGTAGGAGTGATTAGAAGAGCTTGCTAGATCATATTTCTTTGTAAACATTGTCTTTTAAAGTATTCCATTCCTATTTGGCTCCTTGATCTGTACAGGGATAAACAGAGCTGGCTTAAGTGCATTTGTTGAAAGAAAAAAAAAGCTATAATGAATAGGTTTTGGCGAACCTTCGCTAAAGAGATTGCTTAGAATGTTCAGATGCTATGACTTTATGTAGCAGAACACACACACCTATAGTAGCAAAGCACTAAAAATTAAATTCTGTAGGCTGCTTCTTGATGTTGAGAACAACAACAACAAAAATACCCAGACTCTTGAGTACACATAATTTGAAGTCTAGAGGCAGGCAGGTTCCTGTTGTGGCAATTTGGTGGCCATTCTGCCACCATGTAGCCTGGGTTTCATACTAATGCTCATGGCTGACTATTGTCTGCTGGTGGTAATTGGGAATATGTGTATTTTTTTGTTCTTTGAAGAAGAGAGGGAGAAACTAAACCCTAGTCAAGTACTATTACTCTTTCCTTCCTGTCTTAGATGGTAAAGCATCTGCCTGCAGTGCAAGAGACCCAGGTTTGATCCCTGGGTTGGGAAGATTTCCTGGAGAAGGAAATGGCAACCCACTCCAGTACTTTTGCCTGGAAAATTCCATGGACTGAGGAGCCTGGTAGGCTACAGTCCATGGGGTCTCAAAGAGTTGGATGTGACTGAGCAACTTCACTTTCCAGTCTGATGGCCAGTTGAAAACACACATATACTCCTGCACCGATAGGAGTCACAGAGGAATTTCATATCTTAACGTAAGTTCTGTCCTTAGATTAGGGTTTGGGTGACTTTGTGAAATAATGCAACTTAGATTTCCTTCAGGAGAACTTGCTGCAGGTAGCATGGTAAGCTGAAGGCCCAGTTGCCATCTCTCTGAGTCCACCACTGTGTTTGTTCTTAAGTCACACTACCCCAGGCCACTCCAAGACCATGATCAGGGTGCAGGATCATTTCTGCAGCATTCGAATGGCAGGTGTCCTCTTATGGGCAGCATCTAAGACTCCTTGTTTCATAAGATTTAGAGTCTTGATGGTGAGATACAGCACATTGATAACTGGATAGATCAAAGACAGAACTCTCTTTTACTTACAGTTCTGATACAGAGTTGGCTGTCAGACAGGATATACAGGGGCTTGCCCCTTTAGGACAGGAGAACAGCAAGTTGGAACTGTAGGTGGTGGGTTATGTATGGAAGGTGGAGTGGAGTTAGCCAGGTTTCCCAGGATCCCTGTGGAGTGGCTAATTTGAATAATTTTGTGGACTCTGGTGTACAGGGACTATCCCCAGCTGTCTAAGTTCCTGGCCCTGAATTGATTAAGGAAGGTATATAGCCCAGCCTGTGAAAGACCAACGTGGGGTATATTCAGCTACTGAAGAAGGGGCACTAGCTGGCTTCTAGTCAGAATTATCAAAATAGGGGCAAGACAGCATTAAAAAAAAAAGAAGACCTCTCTTTTCACATGCCTTCGAGGAAGTCTGAAGTCTTTCACAACGTTCTACTGTTGCTTCTGTTTTATTTCTCTTAGATTTTTCTATTCCACTATTAAGAATGAGGTGTGTTTCCTATGTATGAGAAAATGAACATAAGCAGTGACCACCTGGTCAGCTAGAAATTTTCCTAGGAAGTATGAGCTTTCTTCAGTTTTCAGTTCAGTCGCTCAGTTGTGTACAACTCTGTGACCCATGGATTGCAGCATGCCAGGCTTCCCTGTCTGTCACGAACTCCTGGAGCTTACTCAAACTCATGTCCGTTGAGTCAATGATGCCAACCAATCATCTCATCCTCCTCCATCCCCTTCTCCGCCTGCCTTCAATCTTTCCCAGTGTTAGGGTCTTTTCACATGAGTCAGTTCTTTGCCTCAGGTGGCCAAAGTATTGGCGTTTCAGCATCAGTCCTTCCAATGAATATTCAGGACTGATTTCCTTTAGGATTGACTGGTTGGATCTCCTTGCAGTCCAAGGGACTCTCAAGAGTCTTCCCAACACAACAGTTCAAAAGCATCAATTCTTTGGCACTCAGCTTTCTTTATAGTCCAGCTCTCACATCCATACATTCTTTGACATTGCCTTTCTTTGAGATTGGAATGAAAACACCTTTTCCAGTCCTGTGGCCACTGCCGAGTTATCCAAATTTGCTGGCATATAGAGTGCAGCACTTTCACAGCAGCATCTTTTAGGATTTGAAATAGCTCTACTGGAATTCCATCACCTCCACTAGCTTTGTTCGTAGTGATGCTTCCTAAGGCCCACTTGACTTGCATTCCAGGATGTCTGGCTCTAGGTGAGTGATCACATCATCATGATTATCAGGGTTGTGATGATCTTTTTGTATTGTTCTGTGTATTCTTGCCACCTCTTCTTAATATCTTCTGCTTCTGTTAGGTCCATACCATTTCTGTCCTTTATCATGTCTATCGTTGAGTGAAATGTTCCCTTGGTATCTCTCATTTTCTTGAAGAGATCTTTAGTCTTTCCTGTTCTGTTGTTTTCTTCTATTTCTTTGCATTGATGACTGAGGAAGTCTTTCTTATCTCTCCTTGCTATTCTTTGGAACTCTGCATTCAAATGGGTATATCTTTCCTTTTCTCCTTTGCCTTTCACTTCACTTCTTTGCACACCTATTTGTAAGGTGTCCTCAGACAGCCATTTTGCTTTTTTGCATTTCTTTTTCTTGGGGATGGTCTTGATACCTGCCTCCTCTAGAGTGTCATGAACATCCATCCATAGTTCTTCAGGCACTCTGTCTATCAAGTCTAATTCCTTAAATCTGTTTGTCACTTCCACTGTATAATCAATCATAAGGGATTTGATTTATGTCATACCTGAATGGTCTAGTGGTTTTCCCTGCTTTCTTCAGTTTAAGTCTGAATTTGGCAATAAGGAGAATGGTCTAGTGGTTTTCCCTGCTTTCTTCAGTTTAAGTCTGAATTTGGCAATAAGGAGTTCATGATATGAGCCACAGTCAGCTCCCAGTCTTGTTTTTTGCTAACTGTATAGAGCTTCTCCATCTTTGGCTGCACAGAATATAATCAATCTGATTTCAGTATTAACCATCATTAACCATCAATAATCATTATAATTTTGGCCAAAACTATTACTTATACTTTCTTTTACTCATACAATATGCTGAATGACAGTTTTATTTTTTGAAAGAATAAAGTTGTTTGTATATTAATTATTGATATATTGGTTGTTCATTTGCATTCATAAGGCATGCCGTGTTTTTAAAATTTATATGAATTTTTAAATTCTTTTGGAATTTTAAATTCTTATGGAATTGACTTCCATAGGCATGCCATGTTTTTTTAACATATATATATATTTAAATTGAAGTAAAGTTTATTTACAATTATGTGTTAGTTTCTGGTGGACAGCAAAGTGATTGAGTTTTATACACACACACACACACACACACATTTTCATATCTTTTCTATTATGGTTTATCATAGGATTTTAAATATAGTTCCCTGTGCTATGCAGTAGCATCCTGTTGCTTATTTTATGTATAATAGTATATTTTTGCTAATTCCAACCTCCTGATTTATCCCCCCTCCTCCTCTTTTCCCCTTGGGTAACCATAAGTTTGTTTTCTCCATCTGTGAGTCTCTTTTATAAATAAGTTCATTTGTGTCATATTTTAGATTCCACATATAAGTGATGTCATATGGTATGTGATTTGTCTAACTTCATTTAGTATGGTAATATCTAGCACTACCCATGTTCCTGTAAATGGCATTGTTTCATCCTTTCATATCCGTTGTGTATATGTACCACATCTTCTTAATTCAGTCATCTCTGGATGGGTACTTAGGTTGCTTCCATGTCTTGGCTATTGTAAGTGGTGGTGCTATGAACACTGGGTTGCATGTATCTTTGTGAATTAGTATTTTCATTTTTTCTGGATATATGCTCAGGAGTGGGCTTGCTGGACATATGGTAATTCTATTTTTAGTTTTTTAAGGAACCTCCATAATATTTTCCACTCTGGCTGTGCCAGTTTACATTCCCACCAAGAAAGTAGGAGGGTTCCCTTTTCTGCCCACCGGCTCTGGCAATTATTGTTTGTAGACTTTTTAATGATGGACATTCTGACTGATGGGAGGTCATATCTCACTGTAGTTTTGATTTGTATTTCTCTAATAATTGGTCATGTTGAGCATCTTTTCACGTGCCTATTTGCGGGGGGCCGTGCCGCAAAAAGAGAGAGGCTGTGGAACTTCCCTCAGCAAGGCCAAGGGGTCCCGAGGAGAGGTGAGCCTGCTGTCCGCCAACCCAGCCCCCTGGCGAGCGAGAGAGAATCAGACGTGACAGGGGTTCTGTCTGAGCAGTTCTGCTTTATTGTCGTAAGCTCTTGGTTTATAAAGGCAAGCAGGGGGGTTTTTGCGGGGGACTTTCCATAGTTCTACCAATCAAGTTAAAGGTCAGATTACCATGCGCTTACATCATGACGGGTCTATGGTGATCACGCGTTGTCCACGAGCACGGAAATCAAGAGGGCCAATCAAAAATTTTGACAAACAACATAGACCACGCCTTCACTCCTTGCTGCAGGCACCATCTTAGCTTCTAACCGCAATGCGTGTGTTTTCTTTAAGCCCAAGCTTAGCATATTACTCTTATGCCTATAGATGTTTCTCCACTTGGGGCCCCACATTTCCCCCTTTTTTATTTTATTTAAGCTCTTGAACCATTGGTAATGATACTTCTATAGAGCAAGGCGTAAAGCTGTAGGCGGCCAACCTCCAGCCTTGCTAGCCCCCCGCGGCTGTGCCTGTCTTAGGTTGTCCTCCTTGAGGATCTTACCCATCATTGGCTACCCAGCCATCTCTTGGGGGTCAGGCGGAGCCTTTGAGACAACGGGCGTCTAAAACTCTTTTTATTTATATGTCTTGGTTAATCTTTTGAAGGGCTAGATTAATCCAGGGGCCTTGTGGGTGCCCAACGTGGGGCTCTTCCTCTTTGACTTGGGCAGGCATAACTATTTTTTGTTACAAGCATCTATTACGGATTGTGAGGTTTTTTACCTTTAACACCACAACAAGCAAAACAACAAAGACAATCAGATAGAAGGTATTTTTAAACCAGGTGAATGGACTTTGTATCCAGTCCCATAAATCTGTTGCTCCCCTTTTTACTTGTTCCCAAAATGTCTGGGGTACAATTTGATTTATTTTGGACACGTTTAGTTGTTTGATAATATGGGTAACATCTCTTGTCCCTCCCAAAACTCTCTATCCCACATTTTCATTCCTAGTGATAGGTTTTTTTACACGGTTTAGAGTCTCATTTAACACTAGAAAGGCTGTCAGACAAAAGCTGGGGTATCTCACATCGCAGTCTATGCACGCCAGAACACTCAACGTCTCGATCGCTCTGGCGTGGAGGTCAAGCTGTTGTTGGAGTCCCATTACGGTGGATCTCAGGTGTTCGAGCTGGTGTGAGCTGGTTTGAAATCCTTGAGCAGAGGCAGTGGATATGTTGTTTACAACCTCGATGGTCTGAGCTTGTTGAATTCCCAGCACGGATGCTGACACTGTTGTACCCTCATGGTTGATGGCCTTGTGTGTCGTTAAACCCAGGCTTCAAAGATTCTAAAAACTGTTGCACAGCCGTGGCAATGACGAAGGTCAGCAAGGAGAGGATAGGTAATCCGATGATCACCAGGAGCAGTGTCCACCAGGGTCGCCGCATCGATGATCTGAAAGGGAAAAAGATCGCCTCAAGAACTTTTTGTCCTTGGGCTCAATATGTGAGTGTCTCTTTAATCTGTGTCAGATTTTGAGATTTGACCTCTCTCTTGTGTAAATTTAAGATTCCTTGCTGGCACCCATATAGGGCTGGGGTCCCCAGTGGGGAATATGCATCCGAATCCTCTTCCCATTGTAAGGAGTGGATCGGGCCCCTTCCACTGGCCAGTGATGGGGTCTTTCCATCGCACTTGTATTTCAGGTTTTATTTCTTGGTTAGACCAATGTTTTTGAAAACGTGGTATTGGCTCATTCTTTGAAAAATGTAAAATGTTTAGAGTAAAGAGTGCCATTCCAAGTTGCTGGTGAGGGCTTATTCCCCCTTTCTGTTTTTGTAATTGAGCCTTTAAATTTTGATGGTGGCACTCAATTATGGCTTGTCCCTGGGGGTTATGTGGGATTCTGGTGTTGTGACGAATGTGCCATTGCTGGAAGAATTTTTGTAAGCTCTGGCTGATGAAGCAAGGGCCATTATCTGTTTTTATTTGATGGGGAAGGCCCAATGTCGCAAAACATTGTAGAAAATGACTTTGAGCATGTTTTGCTTTTTCTCCTGTGTGGGCAGTGGCCCAGCAGGCATGAGAGTAAGTGTCAATGGACACAAAAACATACTCAAGTTTTCCAAAAGGGGAGTAATGGGTTACATCAGTTTGCCACAGCACACTGGGTTTCAACCCCCGAGGGTTTACTCCTGGGGGCTATAAGGCGGTGCTTGTAAATAAGGAAGACAGGATTTACAAGTATTTTCTTTAATTCTCTAATAGGGATCTGTGGAAACCTTTTATGTAGCCCTCTCCAATTTATGTGAGTAAGATCATGAAGATCATAGGCATCTTGTAAATTACAAGCTTGGATTGTAAAGGAGGCTGCTCTTATCGGCCAAGGAATTTCCCATTGAAAGCAATCCAGGTAAATTTTGATGACCCCTAAGATGGTGTATATAAATGGGGTTAACCCATTCAAGTAACAGGGTATGGGCTTGTACCATGAGGGGTGTGATAGGATTGCTATCTAGCGGTATGTGAGAATTTAGCAATCCTGGAAGCAAGTTTACTACATAAAGACTGTCAGAAAACAGGTTTATCCACTCAGGGACTTTTGTGAGTGCCATGACAATAGCAAATAATTCTTTAAACTGTGCGGACCCCTCACAAGGCTCAAAATATTTTTGTATATGTTGATTTGCCTGTTGTGACTGTTGTGATGGCCGGAACATGACGACTGCTGCACCACTGTTTCCTCCATCAGTAAAAACATTGAGGGCATTTGGTATAGGCTTAAAGAGAAATAGTTCGGGCACCCTCCAATCTAGGAGGCCAAAAGAAGTAACCCATTTGTGTGGCCCATAATGACAGTCAAGGATGCCTAGGTACCCCTCCAGGGCTAAGGCTATTCTCCCATTGTTCCTTTGAATCCATTCAAAATCTGATAGTCTATATGGGATAACAATCTTATCGGGTTCACGTGCATAGCATCGGACCGTGGTATCTCTTCCCTTCTGTATTAAGTCAGCCGTTTGATCTATACAAGTATAAACTCGGGGAGTTCCTCCCAAAGAGATGTGCACCCATTGTAAAGGCTTTCCCTCTTGGACCAAGGCTGCCATAAGTAAGGACGAATTAGGCAGGACCCACAATTGCAAACTTTCTTCAGGAATATATCTGGCAAGCTGGACCTCATTGAGGGCCCTTTGAATGTCTTGAAAGATCTTTTTGTGGGGAGGTAGAAGAGTTATCTCATCATTGGGCTGTCTATCTTTTAATAGATCAAAGAGGGGCAAGAGTTGGCCTGTCGAAACAGGGATCCAGGGTCGCAGCCAATTGAGCGGTCTTTCTGTCCTACGCAAGCCAACTTATGGTCTGAGTTCATCTCTTCCCAGACTAATAGCTTAACAAATTGATCTCTCAGGGGCCCCGGAGGGAATTTTCTCTGTATGCTCTTTTCCGCCTGATCTATGAATGTGGAGAGGTCTTCATTATTTTTTTTTGAGTAATACCCGATATGGGAGGCTCACTGGGGCCCTCTGCAAGCTTTTTCCAGGCAGCCAGACATATGGCCCGTACCTGATCTGTATAAGGAGCAGAGATGGTGGCCTGTTGGGGCCCCGTGCTCCATTGATCTGCCATCCCTGACAACACCCCAAAAGTCACTGGTATAGCAGGGTTGGCAGATTGATTTCTTTCTGCCTGAGCATGACATTCTTCTTTGAAAAAGGCACACCATTTGATATAGGTGCTGCTAGGGAGCACTGCCTTACATAGCATCTTCCAGTCTTGGGTCGTACAAGGTTGATGAGCCAGGCCCTGGAGAATAGTCTCCGCCCACGGGGAGTTTGGGCCATCTTCCCCCAGTGCCTTTTTGAGCTCTTTTAGATCATTGGCCTCCCAGGGGTACCAGGCGGCCGGCTTGTTCCCCCCTGGGTTAATATTTACAAGAAAGGCTTGAGTCGGGCCGGTAAAGGGCGGCGGGGATCCCCAAGGGTCCCCGGGATAGGTTCTCCCTTTCCAAGGTGACCTCATTGTCTCTCCCACCCAAGGTGCTCCCGAAACTTCCTCAAACGGGGGAGGTAGGGAGGGGTACAGATTTCTCCCCTGGACTCCCAGTCCCAAGGCATCAGGGGGGTCTCTATTCTCTTCCGTCCCTTTATCATCCCCGAAAGGCTCCCATGGCCCACTATTCGCTCTAGTCTTTATTCCTTGCAGTCTCTTTTGCTATATTTTGGTCTGACATGACTCGTTCCTTGTCAAACTTTTCCCATTGTTTTTCTGACTTTGAATTGGGGGCACCCATATTAGTGGCATGCTCCTCACTCCATGAAAAGCAGAGCTTGAGGGCCAAAATGGTCAAATAGAAACCTAAGGGGGGCTCCTCACTGTATCGAACCTCTCGCTGCCTAGCAAGGGTTTGCACTCGATCCCAAGTGTCCCAAGAGAACAAATTGGCTGAAGCAATCCAGGGGGCCACCTGTACAACGGTCCCCCAGACCTTAATGGCCTGAGCGTCAGAAATCTCAAGTCCCCTGCTTATGAGCATATATCTCAGTGCCTTGAGTGCAGGCTCATCAGACTTGCCGATGTAGTTTCCCATGCTGCCAAGGAAGAATAGAACAGTCACTGAGGACAACCACCAAAAATCCTACTGGGAGCGGTGGCGGCCAGGAATTTGGGTTTGTAGTATGCTTTTGGAACTATTTATGTGCCTATGCCGTTGCACGGAAGTTTTCTTGCTGGGGGCGGGCACCCTAAGGGTCTCTAGCCCGTTCTGTGACCCCCTTATCCTGTCACAGGAGTCTTTAAGTGGCAGGCGCCCTAATGGCCTTTAGGGGCCTGACCCGTGCCCACAGGGAAGATTCTAGGCCAAGTCCTCAGTTCAGAATGTTTGAAGGAGAGTTTCACCCGATCGGACTCTAGCTACTGAGGCTTACCCGTCGTGGGGCCTTCAAAGTCCGCCAGAGAGTGGCCCTAGCCGGGACTTGTCAGTTGCCTCCACAACCATTCGCCTGTTCACTGAAACTCCCGAAAAAAGAAACTAAGAATAGATCAGAAAAGAGAAGAAGAAGGAAAATGAGCAAAGAGGGTTTTCGCCAATTCCCCTATAAGGGGGACTCACCTTGAAGTCCGGCTTTACCTCTGGTGTCGTTTCTCTTCAGGGAAACGCCACTCTGGGGCCCGTTTAGTGGCTGCTCGTCGCTTCTTCTTTCAAAGCCACACGGTGTCACAGCCTCAGTTGGTAGAGCATGAAACTCTTAATCTCAGGGTCATGGGTTCGAGCCCCACATTGGGCGCCAGTTTTTGCGGGGGGCACACCGCAAAAAGAGAGAGGCCATGGAACTTCCCTCAGCAAGGCCAAGGGGTCCCGAGGAGAGGTGAGCCTGCTGTCCGCCAACCCAGCCCCCCGGCGAGCGAGAGAGAATCAGACGCAACAGGGGTTCTGTCTGAGCAGTTCTGCTTTATTGTCGTAAGCTCTTGATTTATAAAGGCAAGCAGGGGGGTTTTTGCGGGGGACTTTCTATAGTTCTACCAATCAAGTTAAAGGTCAGATTACCATGCACTTACATCATGACAGGGGTCTATGGTGATCACGTGTTGTCCATGAGCACGGAAATCAAGAGAGCCAATCAAAATTTTGACAAACAACATAGACCACACCTTCACTCCTTCCTGCAGGCACCATCTTAGCTTCTAACTGCAATGCGTGTGTTTTCTTTAAGCCCAAGCTTAGCATGTTACTCTTATGCCTATAGATGTTTCTCTACTTGGGGCCCCACACCTATTGACCATCTGTCTGTCTTCTTTGAAGAAAGGTCTGTTTAGTCCTTTTGTTTATTTTTCAATTGAGTTGTTTTATTATTCTTGTTGTTGAATTGTATGAACTGTTTGTGTGTTTTGGAAATTGAGACCTTGTTGGTCTTGTTGTTTGCAAATATTTTTTCCATAGGTTGTCTTTTCATTTTGTTTATTATTTTCTTTGCTCTGTGAAAACAAAGTTTGATTAGATCCCATTTGTTTATTTTTGCTTTTATTTCTGTTGCCTTGGGAGATTTATCTAAGAAAATATTGGTATGATTTATGTCAGAAACTGTTTCTCCTATGTTCTCAAATGGGAGTTTTATGAAGTACTGTCTTATAGTTAAGTACTTAAGTCATTTGGAGATTATTTTTGTGTATAGTGAGAGGGTATGTTCTAATTAATTGACTTTCCATCTTTCCCAACACTACTTAGTGAAGAGACTGCCTTTTCTCTTTTGTATATTCTTATCTCTTTTGTCAAAGATTAACTGACTATAGATGGTATGGGTTTGTTTCTGGGCTCTGTTATTTTCCATTGATCTGTGTGTCTGTTTTTGTGCCAACACCATGCCGTTTTGATTACTTTGTAGTGTTTTCTGAAGTTTGGGAAAATTATGCCTCCAGCTTTGTTCTTTTTACTTGGGATTGCTTTGGCAGTTCTGCATCTTTTATGGTTATATATAAATTTTAGGATTATTTATTCTAGTTCTGTGAAAAATGTCATTACTAATTTGATAGGGATCACATCAAATCTGTAGACTGCTCTGGGTAGTATGGTCATTTAACAATATTCATTCTTCCCCTCCAAGAACATGGGATATCTTTCCATTTCTTTAATTTATCTTCAGTTTTCTTTATCAGTGTTGTATACTTCTCAGTGATTAAGTCTTTCACCTCCTAGGTCAGGTTTATTTCTAAGTATTATTTTATTTTATTTTTCTTCATGTAATTTAAAAATTTTTCTTCATGTAATTTTTTTTTTTGCTTTCCTTTTCTGATACTTCATTGTTATTGTGAAGAACTGCAATAAATTTCTGCATGTTAAATCTCATATCCTTAGGGTTTTTTAGATATGTTTCTTGATATCTGCATAGAATGACAGTTTCATATCTTCTTGTCCAGTTTGAATATATTTCGTTTCCTTTCTTGTCTATTTGCTGTGGCTAAGATTTCCAATACTATGTTGAATAGAAATGGTGAGAGTGGACATCCGTCGTATTCCAGTTTTAGTGGGAAGGCTTTCAGCTTTTTATCATTGAGTATAATGTTTACTGTGGGTTTGTCATAAATAGCTTTTTTATGTTGAGATATTTTACTTAGATACCCAGTTTGATAAGAATTTTTATCATGAATGGATGTTTAATTTTATCATATGCTTTTTCTGCATCTATTGGGATGATCATGTGGTTCTTATCTTTTCTTTTGTTGATGTGGTGTATCACATTGACAGATTTGTGTATGTTGAACCCTGGAATAAATCCAACTTGATCATGGTATATGATCTTTTTTATGTGTTGTTGAATTTGCTTTGCTAATATTTTGTTGCAAATTTTTGCATCTGTATTACTCAAAGATATTGGCCTGTAATTTTCTTTTTTTAGTAGTGTCTTTGCCTGATTTTGGTATCAGGTTGATGGTGACATCATAAAATGACTTTGGTAGTGTTTCCTTTTCTTTAAATTTTGAAAGAGTTTTAGAAGGATCGATATAAGTTCTTTATATGTTTGATGGAATTCCCCAGGGAAGCCACCTGGTCCAGAGCTTTTGTTTGCAGAAAGGTTTATTTTTTAATTACAGATTCTGTTTCACTTCTAATGATTGTTCAGTTCAAATCATCTGTTTCTCCTTGATTCCGTTTTGGTGCCCTGAGTTTCTATAAACTGTCCATTTCTTCTAGGTTGTCAAGGTTTTTGGCAAATAATTGTTCATATATTCTCTTTTTGTTTGTGTGTTTCTGCAATATCAGTTGTTATTTCTATCATCTTTCATTTCTTATTTTATGTGGGTCCTTTCTATTTTCTTCTTACTGAGCCTGTCCAGAAGTTTATCAATTTCATTTATACTTTCAAAGAACCAGTTTTGGGGTTTATTTATTTTTTCTGTTGTTTTTTAAACCTCTTTTATTCTTCCTTTTTGATCGTTTTACTTCCTTCCTTCTGCTGACTTTTTGTTTTTTTCCTAATTCTTTTAGATGGTAGGTTACATTGTTTATTTGAACTTTTTTTTGTGTGTGTGGCTTATATCACTATGAATGGCTTCTGCTGCATTTCATAGACTTTTTATGATTGTGTTTCCATTGTCATTTGTCTCAAAATATTTTTTAATTTTCTCTTTCATTTTATTTCCTTTTTTTTTAATAACATGTTGTTTAGTATATGTGATCATTTTTGTTGTGGTTTCCCTTTCTGTAGTTTATTTTGTGTTTCATGCTGTTATGGTCAGAAAAGATGCTTGAAATATATTCCACTTTCGTAAATTTATTGAGGCTTGTTTTATGTACAGCTATGTAATTAATCCTGGAGAATGTTCTGTGTGCACTTGAAAAGAATGCATATTCTGGTGGGTTTTTTTTTTTGATACAGTGTCTTGATATAACAATTAAGTCTAGCTATTCTGTTGTATTATTTAGAATCTCTATTGCTTTACTGATTTTCTGTCTGAAAGATCTGACCTTCGATGTGACTAGAGTGTTAAAATCTCCTATAATATACAATATACTATCATTGTATATTCATCAATTTCTCCCTTTGTTTCTGTTAGTATTTGTTCTATGTGTTTAGGCATTCTTATATTGGGTGTATACATGTTAGAGTGTAATACCTTTTTCTTGTTTTGGTCCTTTCATCATTTTATAATGTCCCTCATTATCTTTATGGCCTTTGTTTTAGAATGTGTTTTGTCTGATAGGAATATTGCTACCCTTTTTTCCTGTCATTTCCATTTACATGAAATATTGTTTTCCATCCCTTCACTTTCAATCTGTGTGTATCTTTCACCCTAAAGTGGGTCTTTTGTAGACAGCATATTGTAGGCTTTTGTTTCACTATCCAATCTGCTATTCTGTGTCTTTTGATTGGAGCATATAGTCCATTGACATTTAAAGTAAGTATTGATAGATATGTGTTAAGTGGTATTTTAATCCTGGTTTTCCAGTTGATTTTGTATTTCTTTTTTATTCCTTTCTTTTTCTTTTTGTTTTTCCTGTTGTGATTTGATGGTTTTCTTTATTATGGCTGTGTTCTTTCTTTTTTTTTTTTTTGTGACTATTTTGTGAATTTGTGGTTGCATATTTTAATCCATTACTATATATACTTGCTTTAAGTCATATAGGCTCAGAAACGTTCTAAAAACAATTTTTTTTTACTTGCCTGCAGTTTATGATTTTGATGTTCTCTTTTTACATCTTCATGTTTATCCTTTTGCTGTACATTGTAGTTCCCACCATTTTTCATGAAATGAAAAACATTTAAAAAAAAGTTGTCTATTGGTTTACGTGATTGCCATTTGTGTTTTTTTTTTTTTTTTTTTTTTTTGCTGTAGATCTTTGCTTTTTTTCTATCTAGAGAAGACCTTTCGGTATTTCTTTTAAGATAAGTTTAACATTGCTTATTCTTTCAGTTTTTGCTTATCTGAGAAGTCCTTAATCGCTTCATATTTGCTAAATCATAATATTTCTGGGTAAAGTATCCTAGTTTGCAGGTTTTTCCGTTTTAGGACTTTGAGTACATCTTGCCATGCTCCTCTCACCTGCAAATTTTTGTAGAGAAATCAGCTGATAGCATTATGAAGGTTCCCTTGTAATTAAATCTGTGGTTTTCTCTTGTTGCCTTTAACATCCTCTCTTTAACTTTTGCCATCTTAATTATAACATGTCTTGGTGTGTGCCTATTTAGGTTCACCATGCTTTAGTTCAGTTCAGTTGCTCAGTTGTGTCCAACTCTTTGGGACCCCCATGGACTGCAGCACGCCAGGCCTCCCTGTCCATCACTAACTCCTGGAGTTTACTCAAACTCATGTCTATTGAGTCAGTTATGCCATCCAACTATCTCATCCTCTGTCATTCCCTTCTCCTCCCACCTTCAGTCTTTCCCAGTGTCAGGGTCTTTTCAAATGAGTCAGTTCTTCTCATCAGGTGGCCAGAGTATTGGAGTTTCAGCTTTAGCATCAGTCCTTCCAATGAATATTCAGGACTGATTTCCTTTAGGATAGACTGGTGGAACTCCTTGCAGTCCAAGGGATCTCAAGAATCATCTCCAACACCACAGTTCAAGAGCATCAGTTCTTTGACACTCAGCTTTCTTTACAGTCCAACTCTCATATCCATACATGTCTACTGGAAAATCCATAGCCTTGACTAGATGGACATTTGTTGGCAAAGTAATGTCTCTGCTTTTTAATATGCTGTTTAGCTTGGTCATAGCCTTTCTCCCAAGGAGCAAGCGTCTTTTAATTTCATGGCTGCAGTCACCATCTGCAGTGATTTTGGAGCCCAAGAAAATGAAATCTCTCACTGTTTCCATTGTTTCCCCATCTATTTGCCATGAAGTGATGGGACCAGATTCCATGATCTTAGTTTTCTGAATGTTGAGTTTTAAACCAACTTTTTCACTCTCCTCTTTCACTTTCATCAAAAAGCTCTTTAGTTCTTCTTCAGTTTCTGCCATAAGGGTGGTGTCATCTGCATATCTGAGGTTATTGATATTTCTCCCAGCAATCTTGATTCCAGCTTGTGCTTCATCCAGCCCAGTGTTTCTCATGATGTACTCTGCATAAAAGTTCAATAAGCAGGGTGACAATATACAGCCTTAACATCCTCTTCTCCCTATCTGGAACCAGTCTGTTGTTCCATGTCCAGTTCTATCTATTGCTTCCTGACCTGCAGGAAGAGGCAGATCAGGTGGTCTGATATTCCCATCTCTTTAAGAATTTTCCAGGGTTTGTTGTGGTCCACACAGTCAAAGGCTTTGGCATAGTCAATAAAGCAGAAATAGATGTTTTTCTCGAACTCTCTATCTTTTTCAGTGATCCAGCGGATGTTGGCAATTTGATCTCTGGTTCCTCTGCCTTTCCTAAAACCAGCTTGAATATCTGAAAGTTCACGGTTCACATACTGTCATGCTTGGAATCCTCTGTTTCTTTATTTTCCTTATGTTTCTTTGACTCTATGAATTTAGGAGAAACAGTTGTCTACTGTGGTCCTGAAAGGCTGGTTTCATGTGGAAGCATCCCTGTGTAGCAATGAGGCTTCAGTGGTGGACTCAGGCTGCTCCTTGCTCATATTCCTGGTTGCACTTTGGATCACTCTCCAGCTCCTCCAGGCTCTCTCCACTCAGCCAACAGCAGCCCTCTCCACAGGCCCATCTGCTGAATGCCTGGTTTCAGCACCCAGCCCCAACATGTACCAGCAGATCCATGCCCCAGACTTGGTAGTTCAGGGTGGTTACCAGGACCTCTGTGCTGGTCTTTCTTTCTTCTGCCTTCCACACATCACCTGTGGTGCTCTCCTCCAAATCTCTGAAGCCCCCCCTTTGTCCCAGATTATACCCTCTTAAGTGAAGGGGATCACAGGGTGAGAGAACATTTCTTCTTTCACAGTTCTCTCCCAAGGGCACAGGTCCCATATCAGTTCTTCAGATGCTCTAATTCTATTCTGTAATCTTGATTTTATAACTATCAACCTATAAAGTTGTTAAGTTCATGCACATGTGCATAGATACAGCATACACAAGAATTCAGAACTCAGGGCTTCCCTGGTGGCTCAGCGGCAGGAGACAGCAGTTTGATGCCTGGATTGGGAAAATCTTCTGGATAAGGAAATGACAACTGACTCCAGTATTCTTGGATAGAAAATCCCATGGTCAGAGGAACCTGGCAGGCTATAGGCCATGGGACTGCAGGCGTTGGACATGATTTAGTGACAAAACTACCACCACATTATAAACTAATACTATGCTCAGAAATGTGTGATTAAATTCCTGCTATTTTACATAAATTTTATATAAGGCTATGTACTCATGTTTGTTTTGTTTACTGATGTAAATGCACATTAGCATTTGTCTTAGATATTAAATGGCTAGGTGGAGATTGACATACTTTAAAGGGGCATAGGTTAATTTAAATGATATAACTTGATAACAGTTTTGAGAATGCCTACTACTTATTACTATTATAGCTAATTTTCTTAAATACCCATGTAGTATGAATCGTATTATTTGTTTAAAAATACTTTAATTTTCTTTGTAAGAAATATATAGAAATTGAAGAAATACTATGCTTAGGATAATGATTACAAATGTGTTTTTCCTTTCCAAAGCATGTTATGACATTAAAGCCTTTAAATGTTTCTCACAAAAATGTACTGTAAAAAAACAGGCATTGAAATACAATTTCAGATAGAGAATATTCATAGCTTCATTTAATCACATAGTTAAAACTAGGTTCAATAAAATGAAAATTGACAATAAAATTTCTACAGAAATTACTACAGTGAAAACCTTAAGGAATGTACTACAGGAAAATAAAGAACCTTACACATTAACTATTTGTGAAGTCAATTATTAGAGTGTCATTACATAGTTGTTGCAAACGGTGGCTCTTCAGGGGTGATGAAGCTTTCTTGTTAACCTTTATACAAGTTCTTTATCTTACACACTGCAGCTACATAGAATAGGCAAAGTGAAGGAAGAAAGAACTGAAATAGATATTACCAAATAAAAACAGAAAAGACTGTATCCCTAAGTAACTGTTATGCCCCCTACACTTAAATATGCAAGCAAACTAAAAATAGCCAACCCAAACCTACTCATACTGAATATCCTATTGGTAGTCTCCAAACACAAAAATCACAAACTTTTTGTTTTGTAAACAGTAGAAGTTATTTCCACTAGTGTTATTAAAACAAGATTAAATTTTCACTAGGCATTTTTAAAATATAGAAAAAGCTAAAATATATTCTTAAGTCTATTATAGACTTTTAAAAAATTTATATAGGTAAAATTTAATGGGAAGATTCCAAGACTCACTTTAGAGGTACTTTCAGGTTTTTTCTCAAAAGTGAAAAATTTTAAGCATAGTCCTTTCATCAGTTGCCTCATATTTTCTGTTAAAATCGTATACTCTCCAGTTTATTTAAACTTGTTTCCTCTCTAAATGAAGTCATTTATACCAAGAGGTTAAAAAAATGCTCACAAATCAAGTTAGTTCCTGTTTAATATGCTGCAGTGAAATGTTGGGTAATATAAGAACTAGTAGACAATAAATACTCCCTTTACAAACATTAGTTCAAGGCACTGCTAATGAGTTCACCTCCATTATCTTTCAGACTGCAGCTACATTAGCAGTGTTGTAATACCAAAGATAATTAGTGCAGGCTTGTCAGCTTGATTTTTGCTGACATTATGCCTTTATTTTGTACTATATTTTTAAAGAATCCCTCTGGGAGACTGTGGATCACTTTGTTGGCCAGGCAGAAGGTCTTCATCCTGACCTAACAAAAGCACAGTTTAATTAAGAAGCATTCTGCCATTTATTGTGTTCTCCAGACTACAATTTTGAGGTTGGTCTATAAATGTTACAATTTGTCAAGTTCAATTTCTATTCTTTAATTTCCTATCAGAGAAAATGTGATACCAGGCATGGATCCAATTTTCCTTTTCTATTACCATTTATATTGACAGAATTAATGATTTTATTATCATCATTGGCTTGTTCCTAAATAGCAGGCATCATACACTTCTTGTGGATGGTTATACGTGTATATTATAAACTCATTGTCTCAGGAGAAATTACAGCTCGTTCTATTAGATTTATTTGAAGGTGACCAAGTTAAGTGGTGGGAAAAGAAGTCAGAAGAGCATTGGAGAAGTAACAGTATTCTCAAATAAAAAGAAAGGCTAATATTTTTTCTATATAAGTAACATATTCAGTGGATAGGCTGGCAAAGATTCTGTAATGCTCTCCCAGCAGGCTGACTTGTGATGCTTGTGATCTCTGATACTGCTCCAGAAAGGAAATATTTGCGAAAGTGTAAATCTTATACATTTTCACAACCCAAGAGATATTCTGTTGGGACTATGAACCCCAATCCCCATTGATTTGGAATAAAATTAATAACATCAAGAGGTGGTTACTTTGCATATATATCTCACCTTTGGAATTCATAACTAACTGCACAGCTAATCTAATCATCCTTGTGATCTAGCTGTAGTTTGCCTATAATTTATTTGCCAGATATTCTGCTTGAAGTGAGTTTTAAGTCCCTTTTCATGAATAACTTACTCATTACTTGAGTGGAAATGAATTAGTTGTACAATTTTGTGGAGGAAAAAAAATGCCATGATGAGGCATTCCTGTTTAATGTAGTTGTTTTCTTTTCATGTTATTACTGTGAACCTCTTCCTGGTACTTTCCTTAACATTTAATAAGGGCATCAGTGTTCTCAAAGTTTGCAGTGGTCATATATTAGAAATTTTTACATCAAGATAAAGCCATTAAATTTTATCATACATTTTTATTTTACTTTTAATATGATGCTTGGATAAGTATATTGAAAAATATTTCTCCAACATTTGTAGTAATGCAAAATAAGAAAGAGACTGGTTGGTACTTTGTGTTCAATATGTGCAAGAATAATCATAATCTTGCCACAAGTAAAGTGAATGAATTAAATATAGTTAGTATCCAAACACTGTCTATATGCAAATTCCATGTCAACATTTTCTAAATTATATTCACCCTCTGAGACATGTATGACTAACCTTACGATTTTAGTGTAGTGAACCATAAAAGTCACTGCAGAGATTTTTAAATGAATTTCTAGAGGCAATGAAAACCGGGGTTCATTTGTCTACTGCTGTTTACATCTGTGCTTACAATTTAAAAATAAAGTAACAGAATGCAGTGAACCCTTCCCTAGTCAGTACTTTTCCTGTTAGAAGAAGGAGGTGAGGTCTAGGCTAATCTCAAATTTTTCTCCGAGAATTATGGCCTTGCCTCCACTCTGTGTCTTGAGACCATGAGACATAATATCCATGGGTCTCTGTCTTGATCACATAAGTGACCACAAGAAGCCCAGACTCCCAGGCCATCCCTTTCTTCTATGCTTGTTATCACTGGAGACTATATACTTCCAACTGTCTCTTCATCTCTTAGACATCCCCACCCTCTGAGAGCCTTCCATGGGTCTTCTGGAGCACACAGTACATTACTGAAAAATAAATCCCCATATTTTCAAGCTTTTTCAGAATGTTTCTTTTATTTCTTGCTCTAACAGAAATTTAAATGTCTCCTGAGAACACTGCTTCCCCTACAGGCCTTTCTCATCCCTCTGAGCCTGGAACTGAAATGAGTGTCCTTCTTGATTTGAATTGCCATCTTTGTCTCTTGACTATTCATTCTCTCTTGCTTTTCTCTAAGACCTTTTAACTTTGAATTTTATGTACCAGACAGTGGTATGCATTACCTTCATTGTTGCAATAATTAGCTACCACCGAGTCAATAATCCCCACTCCCATTGGATCCTATGTCTTGAAAGCTTTTGTATCTGGTTTGTGTCATCTTAAAACCACATCTTGGTGGCCTCAGTGTCCATGTGGCTTGTACTTCCAAAACATTGGCTTCTCAGCTCCTTGAACTCCTTGTTCATCCCATCTAGCTTTTCACCCTGTTGATTATACCTTAGACTTATCAGGATAAATATCTATAATACCATCAAAAATCTCAATTTCAAGCACCCTTCTGACAACTGCTTTTGTTTCTTCATCTCAATTTCTCTGGTTTGGTAAATCCAACAATTCTTTAGCTCCTTTGACCTGATCTTATTGTGCCCTTGTTTTCCTCTACTCTCCTCTTTTTCTTGTTTTACCAGCTCACACTTCTTAGTTGATCATTAAATTTACTTTCTTGCTTTCTTCTTCTACTTCCTTGCCTCTCACTTCATTTTCCTAAATTTTTCTTCTTCTCTTTGCCAGCCCCTGTGTAGGAGGACATGCCTCTTTCACTTTAAATTAATAACCTTAAATGGACTCTTAGTGATGCCTGACAATCATTATATTTAGTCCATACTCTCTCCCAGTCCATACTATTTCCTAAAATGTAACAACTCTCTTCTCTTTTTTTTTATTCCTCACTTTCAGGAGACCGGGCAACCATCTTTCCTATTTTTGTGAGAAAACTCAAGAAAAGACCTTTCAAAATCTCTTAACTACCATTTCTACCCATCTACAAACAATAGTGCCCATTTTTATATTTTAGTCATTCTAACAGATTCGGAGCAGGTGTGTTTCCTAAAACAGAATTTGAAAGTAGTCTATTAGGATTTTGTATTTTCAGGCTTAGTTCCGCAAACAGGAACTAAGCCTGTCCCCCTTGCATTGGGAGCATGGAGTGTTAACCACTAGACTGTCAGGGAAGTTGCTGGGTATGTATGTTTTTAACTGAGCAACTGTTTCTATTTCTATAGTCTATCGATTTATTACCTTTTATAGTTACAGAAATAGATAAGATTAAGAAATATTTTAAAAATTTCTTTTAGTAAGAAAAATGGAAATATTATATTGCTTTCAAGTTTGACTGGACAACTACTGCACAAACATTCTCATATTTAGCATTCATTTGTAAGTGCCAGGACAATACCATGAACAAGAACATCAGAACAGTTGGATTTTATATGATACAAAATAAGTTACTTTTCCAATATTTTTTACTCTGTCATGGGATTTTTCTTGTGGTTTGTGAAATTCAGGAAATTTTTGATGGCTTTCACTTTGTTATTCTCTTGTGATCCAGGTCTTCAAATAGTTCAGGCACCAAAGGGAAGAATGAAGTGTCCAGGAAGCCTTAGCCAGTCTTTGAACTGCTGAAGTCAAGGTTATTCTTAAATTTTCCTAATCTGGATATAAGTTAGGGTCTATTGTCCTTTAGTTACCTTATGAAAAAGAATGCATTATTGCATGCATTATACTACCTTTGAATACTTGTGGTCATATTCTATAACAGCATAATTTTTTTAAAAATATTCAGGACTAAATTGAAGATGTCAGGAATATTGGATATGACAATGATTTCTAGGAAGTGACCCAGAGCATTATGGGATTTTGAAACTTCTTAGTCTAAAGGTTAGAATCCTTCTATTTATTGTAGGAAACATTTTCTATTGTGATACCAGTATGATAGTTTCGTGTATTGGTAAGGTTATATATTTTTTAGTCAAGTACACATCTGGGTTTAATGCCATGTTGAGTCTTCAGTGACTGAGTGACTTTGGATTTGTTCCCTAAACTCTGTGACCCTTATTTTCCTTACATGAAATATAGGTTGTTAATACTTAATTGCTGTATAATTTTAAGTAATGGATTCAATGCAAATAAAGCCCTATAGTATACTTAATACTCTTAAGGATTCAACAAATGATGAACATTTTTGTTAAAGAATTTATAAGGCTAAAATAATTAATATTAGATTGCTTGGGATTAGTAGCTAATGATTGAATAGTCACATTGATAAAGTCATTGCCTTTTTTAGTGTGCCTTTTACTTGATAGACAAGTTATCTAAAATCATCAGGAATGATAATATAATTCTAAAAGTGAAACTAAATTGTCATTAAATATAAAAATAATTACAATATAAAAGCAACTATAAAAGGCATCAGCTAAAACATTTACTGGGTCATAGTAATAATGGAAAATATAATTCTTTTATAGAAAAGAATAAAGAAAAATTCATACAATTAAAATGAAAATATAAGCCTTAAGATATTAAAAACTTGCTGAAATATTAAAATGGTATTAGCTAGCAACTGGCAACTTTTATAAGCATAAGAAAATGCAATTCTAATATGCTAGACTTGAGATGCAGGTTAAAAGTGGGGATGACTGTATAGTAAAATGATTAAAAGCTGAATTTGATTTGTTGAAAAGATCTGAGATAGTATCTGGATATTTTTACTTTTGAACAGTATATCCTTGATTAAAATAATAATATACTTGTCAAGTCAGTTATGTCTGTTTCCTCCTATTTTAAATGAAAATAATACCCATTGCACAGATTCATAATAAAAAATAAATCTAAAGACCTTAGAATAGTATGTGACATATTTTAATCACACTTAATCATTTAGTTGGTAGTCTTGTTGTTAATCCTGTTTCATATACTAATCTATACTAATTAATCTACCATGTCTAAGTGTCAAATACTTCCAGAACAGCTGAAAATACTAATATTGTTGTTACTTAGTCACACAGTTGTGTCCGGTGCTTTGCAAGCCCATGGACTGTAACATGCCAGGCTTCCCTTGGCCTTTACTATCTCCCAGAGTTTGCTCAAATTTATGTCCATTGAGTCAGTGATGCCATCCAACCGTCTTATCCTCTGTCACTGTCTTCTTAGGATGTGAAAATTTTAGGAAAATGGAATTCCAGCCAAGTTTCATGAAAGGCTAAACCATGCTAAAGCATATAGGCACAATGTCCTTAGACTAACTTGATTCTCTAACATTTATTCCCAAGAGTAAATGAGGGAGAGCAAATTACCACAAATATAACATGCCTACCAGCCATAGGCCAAGCCTTAGTCAATCACATTCAGTAGCCACTCTTTCCCTCCAGTTGGATGGTAACTAGAAGACAATGGGCATGTTGGGTGGTAATGAGAGATGAGCTTGGAAGAATACAGGAGCTAGTTGATAGAAGGTCATGGTCTTGATAAATGTGCATAGAAAGATTCCATTTCCTAACCAGATATATGTTGCATATGGAAGTAGTTATGTCTCTCTAAGAGAGGTTCATGTTCACCACTCCATCGTGTAACATTAGGGAAGTCTTTTTTCAATATAAATATAGAGATACAAATTGATTGCAGCATTTCTGCAGTCAATACAGAATATGTAATCATTTTAGACATTCTTAATAAAGACCCTAAAGTGTTAACTCTTTTTGTTCTCCATTTGTTTGCATCATCTCATAAGAAAACAATAAAGGATGGAATAGCAGTATCAGCAAACCTTTTAGTATTTGTTTTCCTAGGAAATTCCAAACAGTACCATCTTTCAGGATACGTTACTACTATATCAGAATTTTTAATTCTATTACCAAAAATGGATTTGCAAATGGAAAACTAGGAATATAACAATAAATTTAGGGTTTAAGAACCAGTCAGTGATATTTAAATAACAGGAATATTCAAGAATTAAATCTTTCCAAGATCATATCTACAATATCAGAAATCTATCTTTTTTTACCTTATATTTAAGAGCTCTGTATGGTGATAATACATAGTTACATTTGAACAGTTGTCACATGGCTGTTGATTTCTCAAAATTTAGAAGACTTGAATAAATAATACTTGAATGATCATAATTTTAATTTCCAAACAGATGCTTAGTGAGCCATTATTTTCACAGCGTGGTAACTTCAACAGTTAAAGAATAGGTTCGTGGGATGGAAGAGTTGGCAAACAGCACATCTGGTGGTTCATATTTCCTGGAGACTTTACACTTGTCCTTAGTTTTCATCTGTCAGATTCAGATTTATTTTAAGTAGGAGTCTAGCAGAAAGCAGGTGCTGTTTTTTTTATTCCTATGTAATATTTTATGTCTTTAGGGAGGAAAATAATATAATATGGCATCTTGTTGAAATGCATGCAAGACATGTTCCTGAGAGCCTTACAGCTCCCTGTACCCGGTGCTTTGTTCATATGGCACCTTAGAGTGCCTAATACTTGCTTTGATATTATTTTCCCTAGCTTTATTGGGATGTAATTGACAGAATTCTAATGTCTAAAGTGTACAGTATGATGATTTGATACACATTCTTTTATTTTTTAAAAATGCCTTGGTTACCAGTTTGGTTTTGGTGAAGTTTTAGGCTAATGCAAATTACTTTCTTACTCGTGTTAACTCTGAGATTTTGAAGAGTCCATTTTAAGTAGATCTTCAGTTTAAATGATTAACTGCTCAATATATTTATTACTTTGCAATGCTACTGTTTGTAAATTCCCTAAGGGCATAGATCCAAACCAGCCTTTAGTGCCAATTATGACAAATACTCCTGAGTCAGGAAGATTCCTTGGAGAAGGAAATGAAAGACCACTCCAGTATTTTTGCCTTGAGAATCTCATGGACAGAGGAGCCTATTGGCAAATTTTATGTTAGTTGGTATTACATAATCCATTTTCAGGATAAAAAAATGTAATATATAACATGGATATATGCCTGGAGATGTAACTGTGACATATTTTCATATACTTTAGCTATTTTCCATTGAAAGCAATAATAAAGAAATTTTAAAAATCTCTATAAATTTTAAACAAATTGTTTTTTATATTTGTGATTTGTAATCTTGACTTCAGCAAAGACTATAAAGAGTTTTGTTATAATACTTTTATATTTTATAAAGAAAATGGAAAATGACTTCTTGTTATTTCTTTTCTTGACAATATGGTATATCAACCTGTGATGTATGATTATCTTTTCTTGCTCACTATTTAGCCCTCCTTCACCTTCCAGTGAGCAGGACTCTTTCTAGAATTGTGTCCTTTGTTCATTCACAATGATTAGTGATCACATATTTTACAAAATGACATTTTGTTTAAATCCTGAACTAGTACAACTAAAAATTTTCCTTCACTATCATTAGTAAATACAAAGGTATTCTTAGACCAGGGAAATGCATTCCTTTCAATGCAACTTTATAATATTTTTCCTTTTTCCTTCAATTAATCTTAACTGCATCCATCACATACTCAATGCAGCCTATATTTATAGTAAAATATCAAAGGAAATTTCAAATTCATTGTAGCTGGTTGATCAGTTAAGTTTGTTAACATTCTCTAGGCTTACATTAAAAAGATCCTGGCTAACAACCCAGAAAGTTGAACTTTCTCTGTGCTGTTTACATGACAACAAATAAATATTTGGGAGTGAAATTAAATTTGATTTTGTCTTGGGTCTCTGTCACCTCTAAAATTTACACAGTTCTCTGTTTTTTGTCATTACTTTTCAATATGCTAGCTATATACAAGTTTAGTAAAAATAATCTTGTAAGATATTTGGTTATGGCAGAAGAATTTTAACTATTAAAAACTGTTATGTTGTACTAATAAAAAAGACAAGTGAAAACGAAAACAATAACCTTTTGTTGTCTTATTAATCATTGTAGCAAAAATTGATATAAACTCCATATTACCACAGTGAAATACTGTGCCAGTGCTTACCTTGCTGTACCTAACAAGTAGTGCTCAAAGCACTGTTATAATAAAAAAGAGTAAGGGAGTAATAGTTTTATATTTTGCTATAATATAAAAGTTTTTTCTCTTTTCTCCTTCATATGAAAAAGACTTTCATCCTAGTACACTTGAGGTACTCATCTGCCAAGGTAGAAACAGGGACTTGGTAAAATAGAGAAAAATAACAAATAAAATGTGATTATCATATTCAAATTTGGATTATAAGGCTGAACATGATATTTTAAAGCTGGGATATCATCCAAAGAAATTTCTCCCTCATTTTTCATATCTCTCTACTGAGTGTAAAGAGACTAGTTGAAAAATTTGTTTCAAGGGCAATAGGCTGACTTGTGGGTCTGTGGAAAGGCAAGGGCGGGGGGTCGGTAGAAAAAGGGCAGAAGACAATTTTGCTCCATATAAGACAGAAGAACAGGGTTATTAGACAAGTGATGGTTATGCGAGAGAGAGAATCAGAGACTTGTGCCTAACTCAGTATTAGGAACTTTGAAAGGAAATGATCCCAAGACAGATGCCTGTATTAATTTGTGATGTGAGATCACTCACTCAATGGTGCAGTGTTGGGCAGAGGGAGACCTGAGTGTTAGCAGTCCCTTGCCTCCTCTCATTTCTTAGGCCTCAGACAAGAAGTAGTAGACATTTTGGCTAAAAGATTCCAAGTGAGGATGTGATGGTGGGAGTATGGTGGCTCTGTGCCCACAGCCACAGAACTAACCATGTGAGCTGGGACAAATGAGTCACAGCCAGATTCCCAAGGTCTATAGCATTAGCAACAGCTGGGTTCTGAGGAAGGCCACCTGGCTTTGACTGGAAAAGCACAAAATCAGATCAGAGTTACAGCAGCTACAGATTCAGTTGCAAGGAGCAAGCAAGTCAGGTAGACCAGGGACAGCAGCTGGAGACAGGAGGTAGGAGTCCCCTTCTCTGCCATTGCAACAAGGGTGAGTCAGCCTCCTTCACAGCCTGCTTCCACCTCCCATTTAGGGGAGAAAAGCAAGCTTCATGGAAGGCTGTATGAAAGAGGCAGCACCTGTGCATTTATATTCCCATTACTCACTGAACAATGCCTGTCAGGATTTTTTTCAGTTAAACAATTGGGCTAAATCTAAAACATAGACTAAAAGTTATTCCTCCCCTCCAGTAGATTATGAACAGAGTTTTTTTTAAACATTAATTATTGTATTATTTGGTAAATACTGGAGTAAGCACCCAAGTGCTTACAGCCAATTTCTTAAATGTTTGCAGCACACTGAGTACTCCAATAGGTAACATTACAGATACGTTGGGTATTTTTTCCAATCTTCATCTTTATAATAATACAGATTTCTAGGTCAGAGTTGTATGAGCAGAAACAGCCACATAGAAGAAAATCTTAAAATTTTTGTCTCTAGATTGTTTGAGGTTTGTACCAGTGCTTTACTGCATGAGATGAAAATGCAGGGTTTTATTCAGAGATGTAATTTTGTTGTAGTTTAGACACATTTGGAATAAATATTATCTGTATAAAATAGATGGGGAAACAGTAGAAACAGTGTCAGATTTTATTTTTGGGCTCCAAAATCACTGCAGATGGTGACTGCAGCCATGAAATTAAAAGACGCTTACTCCTTGGAAGAAAAGTTATGACCAACCTAGATAGTATATTCAAAAGCAGAGACATTACTTTGCCGACTAAGGTCCATCTAGTCAAGGCTATGGTTTTTCCAGTGGTCATGTATGGATGTGAGAGTTGGACTGTGAAGAAGGCTGAGCACCAAAGAATTGATGCTTTTGTAACTGTGGTGTTGGAGAAGACTCTTGAGAGTCCCTTGGACTGCAAGGAGATCCAACCAGTCCATTCTGAAGGAGATCAGCCCTGGGATTTCTTTGGAAGGAATGATGCTAAAGCTGAAGCTCCAGTACTTTGGTCACCTCATGCGAAGAGCTGACTCATTGGAAAAGACCCTGATGCTGGGAGGGATTCATTGCTTTGCATAGACTTCCTCTAGTTGTGGCAGGTGGAGGCTGCTCTTCATTGCGGTGTGGTGTGTGGGCGTCTCATTGTGGAGGCTGGTCTTTTTGAAAAGCATGGGCCCTAGAACATGCAAGCTTCAGTAGTTGCGGCTTGCAGGCTTGATAATTGTAGCTCATCGGCTCTATATCACAGGCTCAGTAGGCATACGGGTTTATAGCATATGGGCTTTGTTACTCTGCAGCATATGGGATCTTCCCAGACCAGAGATCAAACCCCTGACCTCTGCATTGGCAGGTGAATTCTGATCCATTGTGTCATCAGAGAAGTCTCCATAGCTAGCTTTTTATATTTATGTTTTTCCATCCAGTTTTTTAAAAAGTCTCTTGGAACAATTTTCAGTCTATAAAATGTCTGCAGGTGTAGCCCAAAGTACTGCATACCACTCACTCAGAGAGCCCCATTCAAGTTTTATCAGTTGCCCTGTGCATCAGCCCTGGATAATGAAATACTCCCAGTTATTATGTGTTTTCTAGTCCCCTAGAAAGTTTCTAGTTCCTCATATTTCCTTGACTGTCATGACCCTAACATTTTTGAAGATGTGAGCCATTTAGTGAAATATCCCTCAATTTACTGTTACCTGATATTTCGTGATATGTAGCTTCTGGTTATGCATTTGGAGCAGGGATAGCATAGACTTTGATGCTGTGTTCTTCTCATTGCATTCTATCCAGATGTAGAATTTGATTAGAAAGGAACTGCCAAGTTTCTGCAGGATAGAGTAACTTTTTGTTATTTTTCTTCATTGTTATTAATAATTTGTGGGTGATAGCTTGAGAGTATATAAATATTTCATTGAATTATTTTTTAAATTTTATTAAACATTAATTTTAATTGAAATATAGTGGATTTGTGGTACTTTGTTGGTTTCAGATGTACAACATAGAGATTCAGTAATTTTTATAATCCTCTCTATCAGTTATTACAAGATATTGAAATATAATACCTCCTATCCTCTCCCCTTTGGTAACCACAAGCTTGTTTTCTATGAGTCTGTTTCTCAGTTGTATATGCCTTCATTTGTATTAGAGTTTAGATTCTACATATAAGTGATATGATACAGAATTTGTCATTCTCTTTCTGATGTTTTTCACTAAGCATAATATTCTCCATGTTGCTGCAAATGGCATGATTTCATTCTTTTTTATGGCTGAGTAATATTCCATTAGATATATATATACACACACACACATATATATATATATATCACATCTTAATTTAGTCATATGTGGATGGGTACTTGGGTTGCTTCCATGTCTTGGCTATTGTAAATAGTGGTGCTATGAATATAGGGGGTGTGTATATCTTTCTGAATTAATGTTTTCATTTTTCCAAACATATACTTAGGTATTGCTAGATCATATGGTAATTCTATTTTTAGTTTTTTAAGGAACCTCCATATTGTTCTCCATAGTGGTTGCACCAATTTACATTCCCACCAACAGTGTATGAGTGTTCCCTTTCTCCACATCCTCTACAACATTTGTTATTTGTAGACATTTTGATGATAGCTATTCTGACTGGTGTGAGGTGATATTACATTGTAGTTTTGATTTGTATTTCTCTAATAATTAGTAATGTTCAATATCTTTTTAAGTGCCTGTTAGCCATCTGTATGTCTTCTTTGGAGAAATGTCCATTCAATAAGTACATGTATATGTTTAATTGAATATCTTTGCTCTACACTTGAAACTAATAATATTGTTAATCAACTATACGTGGGTATAAAATAAAAACTAAAAATAAATGTCTGTTCAAGTCTTCTGCCCATTTTTTGATTGGATTGTTTTATTTTTTTCTTTGCAATTGAGTTGTATGAGCTGTTTGTATATTTTGAGTATTAACCTCTTGTCAGTTGCATTATTTGCAAATATTTTCTCCCATTACATAGGTTGTCTTTTCATTCTGTCTATGGTTTCCTTTGCTGTGAAAAGCTTTTAAGCTTAATTAGGTCCCTTTGTTTATTTTTGTTTTTATTTCTTTTGCCTTCAGAAACTGATCCAAGGATAAATTGTTATGATTTTATTGAGGACTCTGAACTAATTATTACTAGAGTCATTGCCAAATGCTAATTATCTAATTTCGCTAGTCTTTTTATTGTTGTTCTACTACACAGATGAGCTTTGTCTTCTCTCTTTCTTCTCTTTCTTATTTACTAGGTGTTTTATCTATATGAACACATGAAATCATATTGTATTCATTAAGTTGCAATATATCACTATCTATTTATATATCCATTTAAGTATATAATTAGATGAAGTTGTTATATATATAGATAGTCAACTTTTTTCAGGCTTGCCTGGAGAACCTCTTCAAGCTAACCAGCAATTGAGTCAGCAAATGTTCCTTTATCCTTTGAGTGCTTTTACAATTTTGAGTTTTATTATAAGAAATTGGTTCACTGGAGGCTGTGATGTCCCAAAGTCTACTGTCTAGAAGTTGAAGACCCAGGAAAGCTTGTATTATAGTTAGAAGGCCCAGAATCCAGAAACCTAACTCATCAATTAGATTCTGATCTGAGTTTGAAATCTTGAGAACTAGAAGCACCAAGGGCAAGAGAAGATTGATGTACAGATCAAACAGTCAGGCAGAAATAGAATTCAGCCTTTCCCCTCCTTTATGTTCTGCTCCTCAGTGGATTGGGTGAGGACATCTACTTTACTCAGTCACCAATTCAAGAGCAAAGCTCTTCTGGCAATATCCTCCTAGGCATGCCTCCAGGCAGCATCCTCAAGGGCTTCCCTGGCGGCTCAGATGGTAATGAATCTGCCTGCAATGCAGGAGACCCACGTTCTATCCCGGGGTCAAGAAGATCTCCTGGAAATTCATATTTTACATAGACTAGCTGCTGAATGAATACTCAGTCAATATATTCTCATAGCATTTTTATCTTTTGTGCTTATTCTCATATAACATTTATGCTAATACTTCTTTTTAGACAAGTGGAAAATAAAGTAATTGATAGAAAGCCCTCAATTATCTTTATTATTTCATGTTTTAGATAAGAATAAACACACTTCTACTTAGGAACCAGACAGAATGCTTGAATTTATAATATTTTCTACTTTTCACTCTGCAAGTATAAAGTCCTCAAACTTCCTCTAACAAGGTGAAAAAGAAGTCAAAATATGTACACTGTGAGAAATGAGTATCTCAGTTTGCAATTAGATATCACAGACTAAAGATCTCATCTTTGATAAGGAAATTTATGAGTAGTAGACTTGATTTTGCAAGCTTAAAGAATTTTTATGTTTCTGTGAAGACACAAATGATTATGTAGTCTTTAGTATAGGTGACAGACACAACAACATAGCCTTACAAGGTATGTGTTGTTCATTTTTTCATATAAATATGAGGGAATGGAAACTGAGAAAAGTGGAATAATTTGCTCAGGGTCACACTGCTGTTAAACAGGAGGGTCAGAATTTTAGTTGGCAGTCTGGCCCACCAGGTGGTGTCTTCAATTCAGTTCAGTCACTCAGTCATGTCCGACTCTTTGCGACCCTGTGAATCGCAGCACACCAGGCCTCCCTGTCCATCACCAACTCCTGGAGTTCACGCAAACTCACGTCCGTCGAGTCGGTGATGCCATCCAGCCATTTTATCCTCTGTTGTCCCCTTCTCCTCCTGCCCCCAATCCCTCCCAGCATCAGAGTCTTTTCCAATGAGTCAACTCTTCGCATGGAGTTTCAGCTTTAGCATCACTCCTTCCAAAGAACACCCAGGACTGATCTCCTTTAGAATGGACTGGTTGGATCTCCTTGCAGTCCAAAGGACTCTCAAGAGTCTTCTCCAGGTGTTGTCTTACACTGCTGCAAACCTCTACACTGTAAGTTAATAAATGATTGTCCACCAATTACCCTTGTATTTTATCATCTCATTATAGTATGACAGTATGACCTTTTTCCTTGAAAAAAATTCTTCCAGGTAATGACTCAGAAAATACATTTTAAAAGTAAGAAGGCTTTAGTGAAATACAGAATTTTTTCTGGTTGATGATTGAACATTTTATTAAGATTTTTATCTTATTATCTCTTGAAACTAATACGTATATGTGGCAAGAAATTTTGATTCACATTTAAATTATCTTTGTAAACATCCTGTGATTTTTTGATGTCTTAATGAGAATATATACATCTGCTTCAAATCAAAAGGGAAAGAGGCTATGGACTAGTTAAAAGGTGAAGTGATTTTTGTAGCCTAGCTCAGATTTATCTCTTCTGTTACAATGCTAGGCATTAATATTCTTTGTTAAAGATTTGGTTAAACACTGACCAAATTATATTCTTTTTTAATTTAAAAATGTTAATCTGAATGAATCTGCCTATACCGAGAAAGACTTTGAATCACTGCTTAACTATTTTTTCAAATGTAAAACAATGAGGATGTGACTATAATCCTCCAAAGTTACTTTTAAATTACCACCTCTGCTAGAGATTATAGTATTTAAAAGTGAATTTTTTTTAAGCAAAGAATGTAACGTGGTACAGTGCTTATGTATTATCTTTCTGAATGAGGGCATGTCTGGGGGCCATAAGTGTTTTAGTACAAGCACCAAACATCAAAACATCTTGTAGCTATTTGAATCTCTTTTGGTTCTTGGCAAGCTCAAAACTGAGGAAGAAAGGACAAGGACATTTATAAATATATGCCCTAAAGGTAGAATAGAAGTTAATTAAGTACTTCCAGTTAAAAACAACACTGTAACCTTTAAGGTTCTTAAATTCACTCCCACTACAATTTTTTTTGTGTGTGTGATGTTAAAAAGAAGATATGACCACATTTTAAAACAATCTAAACATTTCTGTGGACAAGAAACAAAACCTGTGGCAAGAATTGAGAAGTACCTGGCTCTAGGCATAGATGTGCACTGCTTGTTAAGATTCACTTCCTGTGCAGTAGCATGAAGGAGAAGGTGATGGCACCCCACTCCAGTACTCTTGCCTGGAAAATCCCATGGACGGAGAAGCCTGGCAGGCTGCAGTCCATGAGGTCGCTAAGAGTCGGACCACTTTTCACTTTCATGCATTGGAGAAGGAAATGGCAACCCACTCCAGTATTCTTGCCTGGAGAATCTCAGGGACGGGGGAGCCTGGTGGGCTGCCGTCTATGGGGGCGCACAGAGTCGGACACGACTGAAGTGACTTAGCAGCAGCAGCAGAAGCAGGATGAATGAAGTTCCTCTTTAAACGGTGCCAGACAACAGCCAGACTCCGTACCTGAAACCAGGGTGTGAGAGCTCCGCTTCTCAAGCTGGAAGGCTAAAATAAACTGCAACCTTTACTGACTGCTGAGACTGTCACTTATGTACTTCTAAGAATGCTAAGAACATGGCCATATGATAGGATTTCAGGCACGGCCCCTCCTGAGTGTATCTGCTTTGTTTCTGTGGATGAACAAGCTCAAGATACCGGTATTAAGTCTGGGTCTGAACTCAACCACACTAGTTCAGATGAAACCACCAAACTGGGAAGTGGGTACAGAAAGAGAGAAAAAGAAAACACACACATGTGCGTACACCTGCACAGATTTCAGTAAAAGCATAGTACCAGAGGAAGTGACCTTTCAAACTCAAGTGTCAGAGCAGGTTGAGGAAAAAGGACTTCATAAAATATAGGCAATAAATGCCATAAATGAAGGGACATTCTTCCAGAGAAAATTCAAATGTTATCATAATACTCTGAAAGGTATATAACAGTGTATTTAAAATCCTGGCATAAAATAAATAAAGTGATTAGTAAAGAAAAATAGAAGTGACATAAAAGCAGCAGAAAATATAATACAATTAAAAACTTTTGTAGAATAATTGCTTTAGTGGACTTAGTTGAAGAGATAAGTAGTTATTAGGAAGATAATACTGAAGCATTGACATAGAAATCTGTGTTGAAAATGTGGAAATAAAAAAGACTCCTAAAAAATACAGTTAGTACCACAGCGTCAATATTTGATAGAATAAAATTTAAAGTGAAAATTATTTAGGCTAAAAGAATTAAAAGCTTATGCACAACAAAGGAAAATATAAGCAAAGTGAAAAGACAGCCTTCCGAATGGGAGAAAATAATAGCAAATGAAGCAACTGACAAACGACTAATCTCAAAAATATACAAGCAACTCCTGCAGCTCAATTCCAGAAAAATAAACCACCCAATCAAAAAATGGGCCAAAGAACTAAATAGACATTTCTCCAAAGAAGACATA
>NW_024070186.1:118625365-118752174 GCF_014754425.2 Oryx dammah
ACTATGGAGAACAGTGTGGAGATTCCTTAAAAAATTGCAAATAGAACTGCCTTATGACCCAGCAATCCCACTGCTGGGCATACACACTGAGGAAACCAGAATTGAAAGAGACACATGTACCCGAATGTTCATCGCAGCACTGTTTATAATAGCCAGGACATGGAAACAACCTAGATGTCCATCAGCAGATGAATGGATAAGAAAGCGGTGGTACATATACACAATGGAGTATTACTCAGCCATTAAAAAGAATACATTTGAATCAGTCCTGATGAGATGGATGAAAGTGGAGCCGATTATACAGAGTGAAGTAAGCCAGAAAGAAAAACACCAATACAGTATACTAACACATATATATGGAATTTAGAAAGATGGCAATGATGACCCTGTATGCAGGACAGCAAAAAAGACACAGATGTGTATAGCGGACGTTTGGACTCAGTAGGAGAGAGAGAGGGTGAGATGATTTGGGAGAATGGCATTGAAACATGTATAATATCATGTAAGAATTGAACTGCCAGTCTATGTCTGATGCAGGATATGACACGCTTGGGGCTGGTACGCGGGGATGACCCAGAGAGATGTTGTGGGGAGGGGGGTGGGAGGGGGGCTCATGTTTGGGAATGCATGTACACCCGTGGTGGATTCATGTCAATGTATGGCAAAACCAATACAGAATTGTAAAGTAAAATTAAAAAAAAAAAAAAAAGAAGATACTGCTGCTGCTACTGCTGCTAAGTTGCTTCAGTCATGTCCGACTCTGTACAACCCCATAAACGGCAGCCCACTGGACTCCTCTGTTCCTGGGATTCTCCTGGCAAGAATATTGGAGTAGCCAATACATGCATGCATGCTAAGGTGCTTCAGTCGTGTCTGACTCTGTGTGACCCCTTGGACATGAGCCCTCCAGGCTCCTCTGTCCACGGGCTTCTTTAGGCAAGCATACTGGAGTGGGTTGCCATTTCCTTCTCCAAAAGAAGGTACTATATGATGTAAAAAAAATAAGTAATCCAAAATGTAATATTGATGGCTAAAAATCATATATTTGTTAAATACACAGAAAAACAGAAAAACTATTATCAGTAATATCTAGTCAACTCTAGTGTAATCTTGGGAGATGTAATATACTTCTTCACAAATTCATTAAGCAAAAAACTAAAAAAAGAGGTAATGTTCAATAACATAAAGTAGCACAATTGGCAAGTTTAATCTGATAAATATGTAGAAACTTGCCCTCTCCACAGGAATATAAGCTATATATGTGTTGTATTTCTTTTGCGACCTCATGGACTGTAGCCTGTTGGGCTTCTCTGTCTATGAGATTCTCTAGGCAAGAATACTGGAGTGGGTTGCCATTTTCTTCTCCAGGGCATCTTCCTGACCGTAAGGTGGAACCCACACCTCCTGCATTGACAGGTAGACTCTTTTTAACACTGAGTCACCTGGGAAGCCCAGGCTATATACATGTGAACTTTTTATAGAAACTGACTCCATACTAATCCATAGGGAAGCTTTACTGTTTGATAGAATTGAGGCAAAATAGGTTGTATTTTCTGATCAACGTGCAATCAGACAACAAATCAAGCTTATACCAAGTATATTAGGAAACTTAAAAATAAATTTTTATGTATTGATATAATTAAATAACAGAAAACAGTTTTTCTTAATTGGAGACACGAGTCTGGAGTCTTTAAAGATGTTCCAAACTCAAGGCAAGATTTATGAAAAAAAAATCCATGTTATTTTTCAATTCTTAAATTCTAAGTACAAATAAAATATATTAAACAATATAGTGCAATAAAGAATTAGTTTATCATCAAAATTCTCTTCTATGACTCTGGAAACTACATGGTGGTAAAATAATATCTGCATATTACTGCATGGAATTAAAACATACTTGCTCCTTGGAAGAAAAGTTATGATAAACCTAGATGGTGGGAGGAAAAGCAGAGACATTAATTTGCCAACAAAGGTCCATCTAGTCAAAGCTATGTTTTTTCCAATAGTCATGTGTAGATATGAGAGCTGGACTATAAAGAAAGCTGAGTGCTAAAAAATTGTTATGTTTGAACTGTGGTGTTGGAGAAGACTCTTGAGAATCCTTTGGAGTGCAAGAAGATTCAACCTATCAATCCTAAAGGAAATCAGTCCTGAATATTCATTGGAAGGACTGATTTTGAAGCTGAAGCTCAAAAGCTCAAATGTGAAGAACTGACTCATGTGAAAAGACCCTGATGCTGGGAAAGATTGAAGGCAGGAGGAGAAGGGGGTGACAGATTCATGGACATGAATTTGAGTAAACTCAGAGTTGGTGTTGGACAGGGAGGCCTGGTGTGCTGCGATTCATGGGGTCACAAAGAGTCGACACACTGAGTGACTGAACAACAAAATTACTGCTGGAAAATGTTTATCATCAACAATTCTTACCCAGTTAAGATAAACCAACACTTATAATGTGCTCCATATGCTAAGAATCATTTTATGTGTTTTATGTTTTATATATATGTGTGTGTGTATACATGTATATATTTACATCAATCTTTTGAGATGGATTATTTTATTATCCTCAATTTATATATGAAGAAATAGGCATATTCCAAGTGTCTCAGACAGGAAGCTGCAGAATCTGATTCCAGATTCATTCTTAAACTTCTGTATTCAAAAATTGACTTCTTTATTCAAAAATCACTTTTAGAATATTGCAAAAGGAATATGAACACCAATTAATAGAAAACTATGAGAAATAAATTTCTGTTGTTTAAGCCACTCAGTATATGATATTTTGTTATGGAAGCCTGAGCAGACTACTGCATAATCATTTGCAGAAATAAAAATCATAGTAGAAAATTTCAAATTAACAAGGGAAAAAACAATAAAAATACATTTAATGATAAATAATTGGAATAAAAATGGACAGAATGCACTCATCTCACACACTAGTAAAGTAATGCTCAAAATTCTCCAAGCCAGGCTTCAGCAATACGTGAACCATGAACTTCCTGATGTTCAAGCTGGTTTTAGAAAAGGCAGAGGAACCAGAGATCAAATTGCCAACATCCGCTGGATCATGGAAAAAGCAAGAGAGTTCCAGAAAAACATCTATTTCTGCTTTATTGACTATGCCAAAGCCTTTGACTGTGTGGATCCCAATAAACTGTGGAAAATTCTGAAAGAGATGGGAATACCAGACCACCTAACCTGCCTCTTGAGAAACCTCTATGCAGGTCAGGAAGCAACAGTTAGACTGGACATGGAACAACTGGTTCCAAATAGGAAAAGGAGTGTGTCAAGGCTGTATATTGTCACCCTGCTTATTTAACTTCTGTGCAGAGTACATCATGAGAAACACTGGGCTGGAAGAAGCACAAGCTGGAATCAAGATTGCCGGGAGAAATATCAATAACCTCAGATAAGCAGATGACACCACCATTATGGCAGAAAGTGAAGAGGAACTAAAAAGCCTCTTGATGAAAGTGAAAGAGGAGAGTGAAAATTTTGGCTTATAGGTCAACATTCAGTTAACTGAGATCATGGCATCTGGTCCCATCACTTCATGGGAAATAGATGGGGAAACAGTGGAAACAGTGTCAGACTTTATTTTTGGGGGCTCCAAAATCACTGCAGATGGTGATTGTAGCCAAGAAATTAAAAGACACTTACTCCTTGGAAGAAAAGTTATGACCAACCTAGATAGCATATTCAAAAGCAGAGACATTACTTTGCCAACAAAGGTCCGTCTAGTCAAGGCTATGGTTTTTCCTGTGGTCATGTATGGATGTGAGAGTTGGACTGTGAAGAAGGCTGAGTGCCGAAGAATTGATGCTTTTGAACTGTGGTGTTGGAGAAGACTCTTGAGAGTCCCTTGGACTGCAGGGAGATCCAACCAGTCCATCCTAAAGGAGATCAGTCCTGGGATTTCTTTGGAGGGAATGGTGCTGAAGCTGAAACTCCAATAGTTTGGCCACCTCATGTGAAGAGTTGACTCATTAGAAAAGACTCTGGTGCTGGGAGGGATTGGGGGCAAGAGGAGAAGGGGAAGACAGAGGATGAGATGGCTGGATGGCATCACCGCCTCAATGGACATGAGTTTGGCTGAACTCCGGGAGTTGGTGATGGACAGGGAGGCCTGGCATTCTGCAATTCATGGGGTTACAAAGAGTCGGACATGACTGAGTAACTGAACTGAACTGAACTGAATCTGAATATAAAAATGGACAGAATGTCTGAACAAATATTTTCCCAAAGAAGATGTACACAGATGGACAACATGTAAATGAAAAGGTGATTAACACAATTAATTGTGAGAAAATGTAAGATCCCAATGAGATCTTGTTTCAGAACCAAACTTGTGTCCACTCACGTGTTTTGCAAAAAAGCCAATATACTGACAGTTGATTGTGATGAAGAAAAGTACAGCATTTACTACATGGTGCCAAGCAAGGAAGATGGGCATCTTATGCTAAAAAGACCCAAACCCTCAATGGCTCAGGGAAAGGTTTTTAAAGTCAGTGGAAGGTAGAGGGTCACAGGAAAAGTGATGATCTACCGCACAATTCTCTAATTGGTTGATGGAGAGGTAAGAAGATATTGTTTGAGGAATCTCTGTAATCAGCTCTCTGCTTCTAATCAATCTGGGGTCTAGGTGCTGGTGGTCAGCATGCAGTTATCTTCGACTTGGTGGATGTTGTAGTATCTGCAAAACAACTTAGGGATATGGTTCAGCGTATTATCTACAGCCCTTGAGGAGGAACTAAAGGTCCTTGACTTTGTTTTATAGCTAAGCTATTATTTTGTCTTGATTTTCTGCATTTTTTTTTCTTTCTGAATTTTCTTACTTTTCTGATAAATTTGCTCTTTGGAAGTTAGGCAAGGTCTAAGGAGCTAAAGCTTTTATACAAATAAGAGTTGGGGGAACCAAAGGCTGTCTATTCCTGGGAAGACCCCACAAAGTCCTCCTCAGTTTCAGTAGCACCTCATATAGCCAGACATCCTGGAATGTAAAGTCAAGTGGGCCCTAGGAAGCATCACTAGGAACAAAGCTAGTGGAGGTGATGGAATTCCTGTTGAGCTATTTCAAATCCTAAAAGATGATGCTGTGAAAGTCCTGCACTCAGTATGCCAGCAAATTTGGAAAACTCAGCAGTGGCCACAGGACTGGAAAGGTCAGTTTTCATTCCAGTCCCAAAGAAAGGCAATGCCAAAGAATGTTCAAACTACTGTGCAATTGCACTCATCTCACACACTAGCAAAGTAATGCTCAAAGTCTCCAAGCCAGGATTCAACAGTACATGAACCATGAACTTCCAGATGTTCAAGCTGGATTTAGAAAAGGCACAGGAACCAGAGATCAAATTGTTAACATCCATTGGATCATCAAAAAAAGCAAGAGTGTTCCAAAACAAAATCTACTTCTGCTTTTAGATTATGCCAAAGCCTTTGATTGTGTAGATTACAACAAACTGTGGAAAATTCTTAAAAGAGATAGGAATACCAGACCACGTTACCTGCCTCCTGAGAAATGTATATGCAGGACAAGAAGCAACAGTTAGAACTGGATATGGAACAACAGACTGGTTCCAAATCACGGAAGGAGTACGTTAAGGCTGTATATTGTCACTCTACTTATTTAATTTATATGCAGAGTACATCATGAGAAACACTAGGCTGGATGAAGCACAAGGTGGAATCAAGGTTGCCAGAAGAAATATCAATAACCTCAGATACACCGATGACACCACCCTATGGCAGAAAGTGAAGAAGAACTAAAGAGCCTCTTGATGAAGGTGAAAGAGGATAGTTAAAAAGCTGGCTTAAAACTCAACATTCAAAAAATGAAGATCATTGCATCCAGTCCCATCGCTTCGTGGCAATAGATGGGAAAACAATAGAAACAGTGAGAGACTATTTTTTTGGTCTCCAAAATCACTGCAGATGGTTACTGCAGCTCTGAAGTTAAAAAGATGCTTGCTCCTTGGAAGAAAAGCTATGACCAACCTAGACAGCATATTAAAAAGCAGAGACATTACTTTGCCAACAGCCAAAAAAAACAAAGCTTACCGATAGAGGTGGGAGAAATATGTGAAGGGGGTGAAAAGGAAAAAACCACAGTGTCAAAACTAGTAGTCCTCTAGATATCCTTAGGAGCTTCCAGAAATCTTAAGCACTTCTAGAGAAGTATTCTGCCAGCATCTCAGCCTTTACTATTGAAGTAGGTAGTTTCTAGGGACTGTCACCCATTCTGTCAGCTGCCTTCTACAGCCTGGAAACTGCTGTGGACCAACATTTATCTGCTTGTGGCTGTCCCCAGGGAATAATGGCTTCTTCCACCTTCCAGTTCTCGTATCAAAGGCTCCACATTGTCAGCTATAACTCAGAACCAGCTGAGGAAGGAGATCCTGGAATGCTGTATCTGGCTTTTCCTCTTCAAAGGAAAGCTATAGAAGGAGGTTCCCTGTCTTCAAAAATGTAGTATATTGTCTCAGAGATAAAAAGTTTCATATTTGGCAGCGAACTTCAAGTGGTATTGGAAAAATATTTCAAATATTTTATTAGTTTTTATTGGAAAGATGAACCAGTGTATAATATATAATGAAATGTGTGTATTGGAAGGAGAATGGTCTTTGGAGACAGCAATCTGGGATTTAAATCCTACGTCTACCATGTCTTAGCTTTGTGATCTTAAGTCATTCCATCATTTGGAGTCCTGGTTTTTTCTCCCTTTAAAATGGGGGTAATAATGCCCATTTTGGAGTATTGCTTTGAAAAATAAATGAAATAGTCTATGTAAAAACTAAATTTAATTGAGCCATAACATATAAGGAAAGATAAAAATAACAATAGACACTGGTAAAAGTAGTAAGGAGATTAGGATAGAATGAATTAAAAATAAAACATAAATAATTTGTTCACTTTGATGGCAATTTGCTGACAAAGGTCTGTCTAGTTAAAGCTATGGTTTTTTCAGTAGTCATGTATGGATGTGAAAGTTGGACTATAAAGAAAGCTGAGTACCAAAGAATTGATGCTTTGGAACTGTAATGTTGAAGAAGACTCTTGAGAGTCTCTTGGACTGCAAGGAGGTCAAACCAGTCCATTCTAAAGGAAATCAGTCCTGAATAATTCATTGGAAGGACTGATGCTGAAGCTGAAACTCCAATACTTTGGCTACCCGATGCAAAGACCTGACTCATTGGAAAAAAAACCCCGATGCTGGGAAAGATTAAAGGCAGGAAGAGAAGAGGATGATAGAGAATGAAATTGTTGGATGGCATCACTGACTCGATGGACATGAGTTTGAGCAAGCTCCGGGAGTTGGTGATAGACAAGGAGGCCTTGCATGCTAGTCCATGGGATTGCAGAAAGGTAGACACGACTGAGTGACTGCACTGATGATGGCAATACATAGGGATTACCAGTTTTGATTTTAAAAATGACAGATGTAATTCTTATGAGAGATACCTAGATCAGAGTGAAAACAATAGTTTGAAAATTAAGGAATGGGAGAATTTTAATAGAAAAAGTGCTGAAACAAAAAGGAATCTGAAGCTGAGAGTGAAGGACTAAAAGAAATTTGACTTCAAGTTTATTAAGAAAATATGTGTTATTTCATATTAAAACATGCATTCACAAAAGAGATGCTGAGTGGATGAAGCAATCCAGAGAACAAATATATATAAAGCAAAATTCAAAGAGAATTTAATTAAGCACAGTTATAAACTTACGTTTTTATATATACTCTCAAAATTAGATCAAGTGATAGAAATAATCAAGAACATAAGATCTGGAAAATATGCTCATTGAAACTGTATGTTTGTATATGTATGGTTGTGTATGTGTGTGTACATTTATCTAATCTTTACTATTAGGTATGGAATTTTACTCTAGTTACTCTTTTACTATTTAATGGATGCTGACAGAAGACGTTAGACTCTCAAATGAGAGAAAAGGATTCAATTTTGATGTCACAGCAACGATATGAGCATATTTGCATTATTTCCCTTTATCTTTTAAGTCTTACGCAGGTGAAGTTGATGGCTCAGGTGCATACCTGTTCCTGCAATGGGTTCTGTTACAGAACAGAAAGACTTGCATTTGGGGAATCTACCACTGTTATAATGAGAGACAAGTAAACTTGTTTCTAAGAGAGGGCTTTATCCTCCAGGGTTTTGCTGCAAATGGAACCCTGAGAAATTGTCTGGATACAGAGCTGTGAGGGCCTTTCATGCTTGGCATGCTCAGCAAGAGTACAAAAGGATGCTTTGGGCCCATGGGGTGGATTGACCCTCTTAATAGTTATCTTGCAAATTTTAGCAAACTCATTGAGAATATTAAGTATCTGTCTCCCTAGGAGGAAATAAAAACAGATTCTATTATACTGCATCTAATAATAAATTAGGTATACCTTAAAATTATTAAAATATTTTAATAGATCTATGAATATTACAGGAAAAAATTCTAAACCAAGACCAGAAACTTGGAAGGCAGAAGAACACAGAATTATTCAAACATAGAACAAAATGTCATAAATAAGGTCAACAGATAAATAAGCTACATAGATATATTTTTGAAGCACAGAGGATTAGTGTCTTTAATTCTGAACTGACAAATTACCAGAATTAAAGAACAAAGAAAATGGTGAAAAGTCACGAAATAACAAATCTAAATAGTAAATAATAGTAGTCAGAATAACACACATCAAAATGAAGATGAGAAAAATTTTCTGTAAGACTGACAAGAGTTGTAGAAAGAAATAACACGTATTAAAAGGGTTGTACATGTAAACAGACATAAATTTAACAGCCCCACTCATGGGAAATTATCCTATAAAATTTAAAAAGTAAGTATGTATACCTCTAGTTTTTCATGATATAATGGTAAATGCAGTGTTTCTTATAGTAAATATTTTTGCAAAAATCTGGAAATGATGTGAATGTCTATCATTGGGTAGACATACACCCAAGACTGAAACTTTATCTGAGATAGAATGTCCTCTAAATGCTGGAAGGTGAGGTAAAGGAGTGCTTTTGATGGGTAACTATGAGATACCAGAAGATATGAAAAAAGTAAAGTCATACAAAGAAGTCACTGTGCCTGGCATATACTACCAAGGATCTCTAGGTATCCTGACTTGGGTTGATAACACAAGATGAATCATAAAAATATCTTCAGAAGGAAGGGGTCAGTAGGCCAGAGGGTCTTCTTCACCTAAGCCATTGTAAATGCCAGCTATGGCCTAAATTGAAAGCATGTCTTGGGTGAATTCTTTTTCTATTCACCTGAGATATGCCAGTGATATATAAGGAGAGAAAACAAGTTGAAAAGTAGTATCTACAGAAGTAATACATGTTCTTAAAGACACCTTAAAAATAAAACTCTACATGTGTGTAAATGTTTGTGTTTTTTTAGAGTAGGGCAAAGACAATAGCGATAGTCTATTGGAGACAAGGTTTTAAATGGAGAAGTCTTGGGAAGAACATATATTAGCTTTTGTCACATACCACTATGTTACTTTACCAGTTCTTGTGTGTAAGTAATACTCTGATAATTTTGAAAAGTTAATTGAATAAAGAAAATAATGGAAAGTCAGTTCATTTTATGCCTTTTTATACACAGAAAGCACCGCCTTTTGACCACTGGTTGATACTATGTTTAATGACTCCCTTTCCTTTATCAATTTTATGTAGTGAAAAGAGTATATAATAAAACAGATAAAAATATAATTAAAGCAAACAGAATTATTTTAGACTTCACCATTAAGCTATCTGAATCTTATATAATTTATCTATCACAGAGGAAGCTTACTGAATGACCCTGTTATCAGAAACAAAAGAGCTACTTTGTTAATGTGGAAGTATTTTGTAAGCTGGATATTTACCATTCCATTGTTTTCAGCATAATAAGAATATTATTATTGTTCTGTTTTTAATGTGTGTATGGAAAAGTGTGGGAGTAGTTGAGGCAGAAGGGATTGCCTTTGACGACTAGAACCCAATTACTTTATAATTTTAAGGAGGTGGGTATATACCTTCTTAATAATCATATAGTAAATATTACCTAGTGCACATATTTACCAAACCATGTAGACATGTAAATATAAAATTAAATCAAAATAATGTTCTTTCTGTATGGAAAAGCTTTTAGTGAGAAAAATATTGATTAGTCTAAGAATGAAACAAGATAAGGAGGATGTGTAGGTTTATATAATATTATTTTTACAGTACACATGTATTTCTGGAGGAAGTTCTGCCTTTTCAGACCAGAGGAAATCAGAGGAAACCAAATGAAGAGAAAGGACTTAAAAGGCACAATATGTGTTCATGCCACCATTTCAGGCATTGCCTAACAATTTGTGGAGCACACAACTTGAACTCAGTGACATGCAGGCACATTTTACTTGCTTTCCAAGAGCGACAGGTGCAAAGAAGCTTGAGAAAAAAGCATTCATTATGGGCAAGGTTAAAATTAGGTACTTAAAAATTGTCATCTAATTTAGGTCATTTATCATTCTCTTCAAAGCCCCTTTTGTACAATTGAATACTGAAGTGCTTAGCTTACTATTAGATCATCACAGCTGCTACAGTATCACTCAAAGCAGATGTTTCTCAGACAGAAAGAGCCTAGCTAATTTTAACAGAAATGTGGTAACTGCAAGTCACTCTTTGGCAGTTCCAGCAGTGAATGTGAATATACCATGCAGGTGTGACTGTACATGGTGAACTGTAGGATAAATACTTTGAGAAAGAGAAAAGTGATATTGGTGAGAGATCCTGGAAAGGGTTTTATTCTTGATGGATTAGAAATCCAGAGCCTGTACACTGTGGTTCACTCTGATAAGATTCAAACTATTCCTTCCCTTTTGAAAGAAGAGAACAAAAAATAAAATGGTTGGGCTAATTATAGGGTATTCTTGCAATCATTTTCCAAATCAGTTTGCACTTGGAAATAAAATACAAGGGAATTTCTTACACTTAAATCATGAACTCATATATTAATGCCTCCTCAGTTTATGCTTCAAGTGATAACTGTATAAATTTGTATTTCTATATATTTAGGTATATTTTTATGTGTATTCAAAAATCATACCATAAATGCCATGTCCAGTTTCTTATTATAATTCATGGCATGATGTTTCTGTGGAAGAGAAAAAAGTCCTTTCTGCTAACAGATATTTGGGACAAGTGGCTCATTTCATTCTTGGTGTTCAGCGGACTTGAATGTACTTAACCTAAATGAGAGTCCTTTGCTTGACTAATTGTAAGAACTACATAAACTATGAATTGTAACCATTAAACTTTAATTTGTTGTTGAATCACTGTCCTTGACATGCATTTATGCATATGTACATATGTGTTTTCATATACTTATATGTATATATGCTGCTGCTGCTAAGTCGCTTCAGTCGTGTCCGACTCTGTGCGACCCCATAGACGGCAGCCCACCAGGCTCCTCCATCCCTGGGATTCTCCAGGCAAGAATCCTGGAGTGCGTTGCCATTTCCTTCTCCAGTGCATGAAAGTGAAAAGTGAAAGTGTTATATTCCCTGAAATATGTTCCTAAAGAATGTATGTAATGATTTTTTTAGAAGTTAACATAACAGAAAGTTACAGCATTATATAAACTTCCTAGGGGTACTATATATATATACCCACCACAAACCATGTGGCTTAAAACAACAGAAATTTATTCTCTCACAAATCTGAAGCCCACACTCCCTCCAAGGGCTGCGCTGCTTCTGGCTTCTGATGGCCCCAGGTGTTCCTTGGTTTGTGGCTGCACAATTTTAATATCTGCCTCTGTCCTCACATGGTGTTCTCCAATTTCTCTGTCTGTTCTCATATTGGGTCTCCTGTTAGGATACTTGACATTGAGTTTAGGCCCCACCTAGATAATTCAGCGTGATCTCCTCTCAAGACATCTAACTTAATGACATCTGACATATCCTTTTTCCAAATCAAGTCATATTTGTAGGTTCTGTGGGTTCAGTTCAGTTCAGTTCAGTTCAGTTGCTTAGTCGTGTTTGACTCTTTGTGACCCCATGAATCGCAGCACGCCAGGCTTTCCTGTCCATCACCAACTCCCGGAGTTCACTCAAACTCACTTCGATCCAGTCGGTGATGCCATTCCAGCTATCTCATCCTCTGTCGTCCCCTTCTCCTCCTGCCCCCAATCCCTCCCAGCATCAGAGTCTTTTCCAATGAGTCAAGTCTTTGCATGAGGTGGCCAAAGTACTGGAGTTTCAGCTTTAGCATCATTCCTTCCAAAGAAATCCCAGGGCTGATCTCCTTCAGAATGGACTGGTTGGATCTCCTTCCAGGCCAAGGGACTCTCAAGGGGGAAGGTATAATTTTTAGGGGGCAACTATTCAACTCATGATATTATAGATGTAAATAAATATTTTAAACAGTGCTACCCCAAATCTAGTCTGAAGATGGCTGTCAAGTTTGTGAATCATTTTCTACTGGTCTGCAATGAGATAAAGCATTGCACCGAGATGTAAAGCCATTTCATTACAAAGTACACTGTGAAACTCAGCTGACAATTCTTTGGGAAAGACTTTCTTGATAAAAGCAATGATACATTGATTTATTTTCTAGAGTAAGCTCCTTATCTTCTCATGGACCCATGCTTTTTAAGTTGTATAATTTTAAAATGTAAGAGCCAAGGTGCCTCGGCTTGGTGTGTCACATGTAGTCTTATTGGCCTGTGAATCTACTTTGGTCACTGTAGAGAGATTCTGCTGATTGGGAATGAGGCAGTCACATAAGACACCTGATTGTTACAGAAGTCACAGATGTATTAGGTCTAGGTAGACAGGTACCTGGTGGCATAGAGCAACATGATGTAGCTGGAATGGAGAAGAAAGAACATCAGTGTTTGGAAACATCACTGCCTAACTATACATGGATCTGTTTTGCCTTTGTTTACTGTATTGCAGTTTTCTTGTAGGATAGTAAAGTCTGCAATACATCATGTAAAGTTATTATTATTATTTTTTTTTACTGTCAAAATGGAGCACATGCTGTCAAAATCCCAGCCACTGGATTTTTACCTCTCCATTGATGTCATTATCTCCAAGGTATCATTTGTGAAGACCATCTGCAAGCCTTTTCAAATCCACGGGTGTCTCTCTTGGCTAAGAAAATCTGATTTGTCCTCAGTTGTGTACAAGGCAACAGTTCTTTACCTGGATTATCTTGAAGTGGGACATGTTTCTTAAAGCTTTTATGCTGAGATAACTATCAGGCACTGCAGTTGTATTTCTTTATGCAATGCCATATTTGCTATTCTCTATTGATCATCAACTTTTGTCTCCAGATATCTATTGCTTTTGCTAACCAGAGTAACTTAGGGATATGTCTCTAGCCAGTTGGTTCTTAAGCCCCACTCATTTTTGATGTGAATTTCTATATTCATATTATTACATATTGTTTTCATTTTCAAAGTTAAAAGCATAAAATCATATTTCCCAAGGATAAAAAGGACCTAAATCAATTTCCCCAAAGTACATTCCAAAAGCAGCAATAAGTGTGGCATTCAGGTTCATTACACTATTGAACTTGAATTTGTTGAACTGGGAAGTTAAGATGTTAATGTCAGACTAAATCACAAAGTTAAAGTATTGGGTCATCACAGTCCATTCAAAATTGTCACTTGAGTATACAGTATGTAGCATGTCCTTATAAAAATCCCAATGTATTTTAAATAATTTCCTCTTTTGTTTTTTCCTCTGTCCCTAGTGAACAGTTTTGAGCGAAGCATTTCCATATGGAAAGAGTGAGGAGATTTAACAGGCTCTATAGCATCACTCATGAATAGTGTTTAAGTCTCAAGAGCATAAGTAGGGCTTGAAGATTAGGGTGTATAAAAGCATTTCCTTCTCTAGTACATTCATATACTGTCAGAGCAAGAAACTCCACAAGCACAGTTATAAACAACCCCAAATGCCATGTAGTCATGAACATCTTGTTGGACCATGGATACACCTGTTGTAATGGTAAAATGGAAATCAATACAGTAGCCTCCAGGGTATTTAGTCTTGTGACAGTAAGGATGAAACATGCATTTCAACATTTTCATAGGTTGAAAAGAATAACCTGGCAAGGATGGTTATTTTAGTAATTAATGATGTAGTAATCATTCCTAGATTATTGAAATGAGAAAGGGTGTGCCCTTTCCATAGTTTTATATCAACTTGAAGACAGGCAGTGTGGTTCTCAGGCTTAAGTGCACAGGTTAATACGAGGCAGCTGGCAACTTTTTAACAATATCAAATGCTCAGGCCTCATACCATCCAAGATTATAATTAATTCAGTTTAATTTTTTTCAAAGCTCCCAAGTGAATTGAATGTGTCAGCAGGCTGGAGAACCAAGGCTTGTTCAAGAGTTAATGATTATCAAATTCTAGTATAAAAGGATCACATGGGAGCTTATTGTATATTCCGACTCCAAGCTTCCAGAGATTTCGATGGAGTAGATATAAGTAGTGGTCCCATAATCACATTTTTGCAGCATCTGAGGGAATCCTATACCCACGGTCCATGTACTTTTATCAGTTAAGAAAAAAATAAAGCCGTATCCTTAGGGAAATTTCCTACCAGCTTGAGGACTGCTGGATATGCACTGATTTTCAGGGAGTTTAACTGCCTTGATTTATATAATCATATCATGTTCAGTTTCCTTTTGTAGTTGAGAAACAAATTATATGAAAATCCCAAATTTATAAGTGAAGAGACCAAGCCACAGAACATTAAAATGACTTCGGTAATTCTAGAAAAGAGACATACCACATCTGGGATTAATTTTGATGTATTGTTTTGTGAGTCTAACTAAATGATCTCAGATAATCTAAGTACTGTCCAAATTAAGTTAGTGACTGGTTCTGGCATCAAAATAAATGATGATAAAACTAAATGCCTAATACCAGAAGATAAGTCAGCATAGAAACTTCACACCTCTCAAACTAGCCTAGTCAATGAGATCAGGGCTTGGGAACAGATTGCAGTATATTGAATGCTGGCTCTGCCACCAGCCAGCTCTGTAACACCAAGCAAGTGACTTAGTCTTTTGCTGTCTCAGTTTCTTAATTTGTCATGAAGGGATGATTCTTATCTCAATGGGTTTTTGAAAAGATAATTATATTATTATGTATAAAATGCCTTGAACAGTGACTGAAATAATATGCTATGTGGCTGGGAATGTTGAATAGTTGACTTTTACTATTTGACAATAGGTCTTTGTAGAGACTATATTTGGATGAAATATTTTGAATCAATTACATGTAGACTACATTTTTGTTCTCAGTAAATTTTATCAAACCTTCAGCTGTGTTTAGTCAGAGACTACATTTAAAATCACTGCAGATGGTGATTGCAGCCATGAAATTAAAAGACCCTTACTCCTTGGAAGGAAAGTTATGACCAACCTAGACAGCATATTAAAAAGCAGAGACATTACTTTGCCAACAAAGGTCCGTCTAGTCAAGGCTAAGGTTTTCCCAGTTGTCATGTATGGATGTGAGAGTTGGACTATGAAGAAAGCTGAGTACTGAAGAATTGATCCTTTTGAACTGTGGTGTTGGAGAAGACTCTTGAGAGTCCCTTGGACTGCAAGGAGATCCAATGAGTCCATCCTAAAGGAGATCAGTCCTGGGTGTTCATTGGAAGGACTGATGTTGAAGCTGAAACTGCAATACTTTGGCCACCTGATGAGAAGGGCTGACTCATTGGAAAAGACGCTGATGCTGGGAAAGATTGAGGGCAGGAGGAGAAGGGGATGACAGAGGATGAGATGGTTGGATGGCATCACTGACTCAATGGACATGGGTTTGGGTGGACTCTGGGAGTTGGTGATGGACAGGGAGGCCTGGCGTGCTGCAGTTCATGGGGTCACAAAGAGTTGGACAGACTGAGCAACTGAACTGAACTGAACATTTAAAATATCTTTCTGTTTAACCAAATGAGTTAGAAATTGCATAGTAGGGATTTACTTCTCAAAATATAGAGGCTTTGGTTCTATTTGGTTGTTATCTACTCTCTTCCTCCTCCCAAAAAGAAAAAAATAAAAAATGCCTACCTTGCTTTGTAAGGAAAGAGTCATTACTGAAATACAAAAACAAAGATCTAACCCTCCACCCAAGGAAAATGGAATGCTTGTAACAACTTAGAATGCTGAGCCCACTAACTTCAGACAGGTAAAGAGCAGGTTCTAGGAGGAAAGCTGGTGATAGGAGATATATTCTTTATGTAGTTTCAAAGGGAAAAGATGCGTCACTCATTTCAGGTCACTCTCCCAGACCCATTCCTAAAAACTATACTGACTTTCCTCATCAGCAGGGGCACCAAAGAGCAACATCCAATCATTCTTACAAACTGCAGAAAAAGACTGTAATGACACTGGATGGCAGCCATGGAGAGGAGACACAGTCAGTGCAATGAGCAGTTTTGAAATGATAATAATTATGGTCCAGTGAGTCTGAGAAAAAAGGTTTTAGAGCCTGCTCTTAGGTTCATCTAACGATCATTTGTTGCTTTTACTTCACTGGGCCACCTGGTGTGGCTTATTGAACCCGGTTTTTTAATTTTCCCTTTCTGATTTTCTCTTCATCCTATGTCACTTAATTACACACTGAATTTTGGGGAGTAGGGTTAGGGGTGGTGGTGTGTGTGTACATGAGGGTGTGTGCACATGCATGTGTGTGTGACCCTGAAACAAAGCAGAGTGTAAAAAATGGGTAAATGCATAAAAATAATGCTAAGATGGATGAAGGAGTAAAATTTTGGCAGTAGTGTCTGAATAGGACATATCTTGTTGCCACATCAATGATACCTTTAGTTTTGTGGTTTTCTCTATTATTCAGAAAAGGGGTAACTGGAGTTGCAAACTCCAGAAGGGGATATTATTTTTAATCCATAAATCCGTGTTTATTGAGATAAGGAATGAATACAGTTACCTGCTGTTCTCATGTGTTCACATGCTTAGTCACTTTAGTCCGGTCTGACTCCTTGCGACCCCATGGACTGTAGCCCGCTGGACTCCTCTCTCTGTGGGATTCTCCAGGCAAAGAATACTAGAGTGGGTTGCCATTTCCTACTCCAGGGGATCTTCCCAACCTAGGGATCAAACCCATGTCTCTTGTGTCTTCTGCTTTCGCAGTCTGGTTCTTTGCAGCTGAGCCACCAGGGAAGCCCTACTTCAGGCAGGGGAATGTGCCAGTAACTTCGAGAATGTCGGTCATTCACAGGTGGGCAGGGCCAGGTTATCTCCCTGAGAGCTAAACAAAGGCACTTTAGTTTGCTGTTCTCACAGGGTAAGTAATTTTTGTTTTCTTCGCCATGAAAAGTTTTGTTTGGTTCTGAGTTGGATCAGTATTTTATTTAGTTTTGTTTTTGTTATTGTTGCTTTATAAAGTGACCAATAAGGATTTGTAGCTTCAGCTTAATAGATTCACTTCCTGAACACAGTTGGCATAAGAAGGCAGAACCCTGTGTGTATTTTAGGAACAAGCAGCACATACTGCATTATTTGTGATCATTCCTTTCAACTCATTTCAAATTCTGCCTATGTCTTGTTGCCAAGTGCTTTAAACATCTAAGCGTTTACTGCTTGTGTTGATAAAAACACTAGCTTATGTCTCATTACTTGTGACACTGATAAACCTTTTATAACAAAGTCATGCACATCCCTTAAAATACAAAAGCCAATAGAAGAGGCACACTATGCTGTTTTTAGTGTGTTGTCCATTCCTTTTTCTTCTTTCCTGCTTTCCTTTCGCTATACTTATGTTCATGTTCATTAATTCCTGGCCTCCTCTTCTTTCCCTACCTCTGTCAAAAATGCTGTATATTGAAAGAAATGTTTTAAAATGAAAACTTTTAAAATTAAAGTATGTTTCAAATATAAACCTCAAACTCTATTTGAAAAAAAGATGAGTCTTCTTCAAGAATTAGGAGCATTAAAGATCAGTATTATACAGGTCTTAACTTAAAGACACCACTTTTTATGAGTTATATTTAAATTTTAGTTCTGTTTAATTTGGAGAGTAAATCCAGGCCAGTTTCTCCCACAGGGATTCTGTGACCACTTGGTGGCGATGTTGTAGAGGGGATTCGGCAGTTGGGGGGATGGCGGTCCAAAACGTGAGGCTCTTTCCAACCAAAGGGCTAACCCTGTGATTTACAGCATCATGGCTCTATATCTTAATTATTCAGTAGGTCTTACAGCATGGGGACTGGCTCAGGTTTCCAACAGCAGAGTGATAAAACATGTTGCACATACTTATTTTTCATAAATAGCCACTGTACCGAATTATCCAAAGCTAACAAAATTAAAGGAAAACATTTGATCTTTCTTTAAAAAAACTGTAAAAATACCTAAAACATAAAATATGTATGTAAATTAATAAAAACAAAAAATCAAAAAAAGAAAACCTTGAATTCATCTTGTTCAATATTAAAAAAAAGTAATGACATATCACTTCTTACTAAGTCTGGATCTAATTTACCATTATAGCTTCGTTTTGTTCAATTTTCCCCATGAATGAAGCACTGAGGCCACAGAAAATACATTTTTCTTAAAGATTCTATATCTTTTAACATCTGCATATCTATGTTTATGCTGTTTTCTTTGCACAGAAGACCCTCCCATCCATGACCTCCCTAAAGCCCTATAAATCTTTCATCCATCAGATAGCCCATCTTTGTTTCTGCCCCTTACTTACTCAATAAAATGTTGCAGCTGTATTTAAATTAAATGCATATATATCTGAAAATAGACTACTTTCATTCACTTTTTTTTTGCAGTTCCTTTCCTTCTTTCCTTCTTTTATCCCCTGCCCTCTGCCCACCCTTTTAAAAGTAAGTATGAAATGGCTATACTATATCTGACATTGTATAGGCATTGTACATGCACTAAACCCAATATGGTACCCAATCACATGATATTTACCATCTTGTAAGAAATAGAGTCAAGTAAATAAACAGTTGCATATATGTGTCCTGATAGAGTGCAGCTATTTGGTACTTAAAAATAACAGTTAAAGTTAAAATATAGTAGTTACTATGTCACAGAGTTTTACAAGTGTTTTATATATTTTCACTTTCTAATCTTTATAACAGTCCATGAAGTCCATTCAATTATGCTTATTTTACAGATAAGGACTTAGAGATCTAATTGAGGTTAAAATAACTACCTGCTTTAAGACAAACAGCTGGATTTCAGCAAAGGATCTATGACTTAAGCATACATACTTTTAATGACTATGTATATTGCCTCTTATTACATGGAGAGTATATATATATAAATGTTGAAACTTTGAAGTTTTCTTTTGGACATATGATAACCAATTCCCAATTAATAAACCATAGTAAGAAGTATTATTTTGAAATGTTTCTATTTATGCACTTGTTTTAATCTTCTAGTCTGTGTTGCAAGTTCTATTTTTTTTTTTCATATTTTCAGTTAGAATATAACTTCTTAGAAAACAAATTTCATCTAAGATTTCTTTTGTCCTTTCTACTACTGGGCATGGTGCTGGACATATACAAAGTTTGCTTAAAGATTTGCCCGGTAACTGGTATATTTCCAGTATGATTCAAATTTACTGAAACTTTTTTTCAAACTCAACTTTTATTAAGTGGTTTTGATGTAAATCAAAATTATCTGTGGAAATATTTCATAACACACATTGTTGTTGTTATCCAGTCACTAGTCATGTCTAACACTTTGTGGCCCTAGGGACTGCGACATGTCAGACTCCTCTGTCCTTCACTATCTCTTGGAGTCCATTCCACATTCATGTCCATTAAGTTGGTGATTCTCTCTAACCATTTCATCCTCATAATACACATAATTGGATTAAATGCCAAGATTTTCTTTGGTAGGTATGATCTTTGATTCAAGCACTCAATTAGGAAAAACCTGATCCTCCTGCAGGAATGAGGGTTTGAGGAACCAGGTAGAGAAAATACTGACTTTTGCTACTGCCATTACTGTGAACTATCATGCTTTTTGTCTCTGGCCCAGGAGTTGCATTTTCTGCTAGAATCCATGAAACTGTAGCAGGCTACCTTGTTAACTTGCAAGTAGGGTAAATTTAAGATCCTTCGCAGTTATCACCACACTTTATTTTGCAATGAAGCTCATCAGCAAACAAATATTCGCATTTTATTAGTATTGTAGCAAGATCTGAAATAACGTGCTGAGATTTCATTTGGAATATAAAGATTGGTTGATTTATAATTAGTTCATTTTCTAAGTTAATATTTTCCTCAAGAAAATCTGCTATCCTATTAAGTGTATCATTCAGTCTCTGATGTCTACAGTCATTATCTTTGGAAGAAGTGTCTCTGACCTGTAATCCTCTCTCATAAAATTATTATCCAACTCTAGCTTCTCTTTCATTCTTTAGCTTCTTCCTTGCTTCTTCTCTTAAGCTCTTTCTTCTAAAAGCTAAAATTCCACCCAAAATTTCTAGGAATTTTGTTTTCTCCTCATCTGTTTTGGTTTTTATGGGGAGGGGCAAAGGAATTTTGCAGCATTTATTTTACACTGCTTTACAGAAAAGTTACTATTATGTTTTCTCCCTTTCTATATTGTCAACTCCTTAAGAATAGTAATGCAGTTTTATTAATTTTAATGTCCTCCATCCCTCATAGCCTGGTACAGTAATTTGAATTTAGTGGTGATTGCAGCCATGAAATTAAAAGACTTACTCCTTGGAAGGAAAGTTATGACCAAGCTAGATCTATTCAAAAGCAGAGATATTACTTTGCCAACAAAGGTACGTCTAGTCAAGGCTATGGTTTTTCCAGTAGTCAGGTATGGATGTGAGAGTTGGACTGTGAAGAAACCTAAGCAAGCACCGAAGAACTGATGCTTTTGAACTCTGGTGTTGGAGAAGACTCTTGAGAGTCCCTTGGACTGCAAGGAGATCCAACCAGTCCATCCTAAAGGAGATCAGTCCTGGGATTTCTTTGGAGGGAATGATGCTAAAGCTGAAACTCTAGTACTTTGGCCACCTCATGTGAAGAGTTGACTCATTGGAAAAGACTCTGATGCTGGGAGGGATTGGGGGCAGGAGGAGAAGGGGATGACAGAGGATTAGATGGCTGGATGGCATCACTGACTCGATGGATGTGAGTCTGAGAGTTGGTGATGGACAGGGAGGCCTGGTGTGCTGCAATTCATGGGATCGCAAAGAATTGGACACGACTGAGTGACTGAACTGAACTGAAACCCCCTTTTTTAAATATAAATTTATTTATTTTAATTGGGGGCTAATTACTTTACAATATTGTATTGGTTTTGCCATAAATCAGCATGTATCTGCCACGGGTGTACACATGTTCCCCATTCTGAACCCCCCTCCCACCTCCCTTTTCATACCATCCCTCTGGGTCATCCCAGTGCACCAGCCCCAAGCATCCTGTATCATGCATCGAACCTGGACTGGCGATTCGTTTCATACATGATATTATACATGTTTCAATGCCATTCTCCCAAATCATCCCACCCTCTCCCTCTCCCTCTCCCACAGAGTCCAAAAGACTGTTCTATACATCTATGTCTCTTTTGCTAACTCACATACAGGGTAACTCACATACAGGGTTATCATTACCACCTTTCTAAATTCCACATATATGCGTTAGTATACTGTATTGGTGTTTTTCTTTCTGGCTTACTTCACTCTGTATAATAAGCTCCAGTTTCATCCACCTCATTAGAACTGATTCAAAGCAATGTATTCTTTTTAATGGCTGAGTAATAGTCCATTGTGTTTATGTACCACAGCTTTCTTATCCATTCATCTGCTGATGGACAGCTAGGTTGCTTCCATTAAAACACTGGTGAAAGAAATCAAAGAGGACACTGATAGATGGAGAAATATACCATGTTCATGGATCAGAAGAATCAATATAGTGAAAACGAGTATACTACCCAAAGCAATCTGTAGATTCAATGCAATCCCTATCAAGCTGCTGCTGCTAAGTCACTTCAGTCGTGTCCGACTCTGTGCGACCCCATAGACGGCAGCCAGCCAGGCTCCCTCATCCCTGGGATTCTCTAGGCAAGAACACTGGAGTGGTTGCCATTTCCTTCTCCAATGCATGAAAGTGAAAAGTGAAAGTGAAGTCACTCAGTCATGTCCGACTCTTAGCGACCCCATGGACTGTAGCCCATCAGGTTCCTCCATCCATGGGATTTTCCAGGCAAGAGTACTGGAGTGGGGTGCCATTGCCTTCTCTGCCCTATCAAGCTACCAACGGTATTTTTCACAGAGCTAGAACAGATAATTTCACAATTTGTATGGAAATACAAAAAACCTCGAATAGCCAAAGCAATCTTGAGAAAGAATAATAGCACTGGAGGAATTAACCTGCCTGACTTCAGGCTCTACTACAAAGCCACAGTCATCAAGACAGTATGGTAGTGGTACAAAGACAGAAATATAGATCAGTGGAACAAAATAGAAAGCCCAGAGATAAATCCACACACCTATGGACACCTTATCTTTGACAAAGGAGGCAAGAATATACAATGGAGGAAAAAAATCTCTTTAACAAGTGGTGCTGGGAAAACTGGTCAACCACTTGTAAGAGAATGAAACTAGAACACTGTCTAACACCATACACAAAAATAAATTCAAAATGGATTAAAGATCTAAACATAAGACCAGAAACTATAAAACTCCTAGAGGAGAACATAGGCAAAATACTCTCCGACATAAACCACAGCAGGATCCTCTATGACCCACCTCCCAGAATATTGGAAATGAAAGCAAAAATAAACAAATGGGGACTAATTAAAATTAAATGCTTCTGCACAACAAAGGAATCTCTAAGTAAGGTGAAAAGACAGCCTTCAGAATGGGAGAAAATAATAGCAAATGAAGCAACTGACAAAGAACTAATCTCAAAAATATACAAGCAACACCTGTAGCTCAATTCCAGAAAAATAAATGACCCAATAAAAAAATGGGCCAAAGAACTAAACAGACATTTCTCCAAAGAAGACATACAGATGACTAACAAACAATGAAAAGATGCTCAACATCACTCATTATCAGAGAAATGCAAATCAATGAGGTACCACAATGAGGTACCATTTCACTCCAGTCAGAATGGCTGCTATCCAAGTCTACAAGCAATAAATGCTGGAGAGGGTGTGAAGAGAAGGGAACTCTCTTACACTATTGGTGGAAATGCAAACTAGTACAGCCACTATGGAGAACAGTGTGGCGATTCCTTAAAAAACTGGAAATTGAACTGCCTTATGACCCAGCAATCCCACTGCTGGGCATACACACCAAGGAAACCAGAATTGAAAGAGACACGTGTACCCCACTGTTCATTGCAGCACTGTTTGTAATAGTAAAACCCTTTTGAATAAATAAACTATAATATGTAATTACCAGATATTTATTTCACATTTAAAAAGTGTGTAATATTATTTCAATATAGACAGTTTATTTAAATCTTTATTTTTATTGATATATAATTAAAATGTAACAGATTTATGTGTACAATGTAACGATTTCATGTTTGTATGCTCCTCACAATAAATCTAATTAACATTCATTACTGTACATAGTTACAGAAGTTTTTTACTGTGGTGAGAACTTTTAAGATCTACTCTTTTAGCAAATTTCAAATGTACAATGCAGTATTCATTACTACGGTCACCATGAGGTATACTACTTCAATGGCATTTATTTCATAAACTGTAGTTTTCTTCTTTTTGTTTCCTTTCACCCATTTCACCTCTGCTTCCCTCCTTCTCCTCTGGCAACCACCCATCTGTTGTCTGTTCTAAGAGTCTGTTGTTTCTGTTCAATTAGATTCCACGTAAAAGTGTAATTATGAGATAACATAGTATTTATCTTTGTCTGACTTATTTTATTTAGCTTAATGCCCTCAAGGTTCATTCATAATGTGGCAAATGGCCGGATTTTCTTTATTTTTATAGATGAATAGTTATCCATCCATCCATTGATGGATACTTAGGTTGCTTCCGTTTCTTGGCTGTTGTAAATAATGCTGAAATGAACATGGGGATGCACGTATCTTTTTGAGTTAGTGTTTTATTTTCTTTGGATAAATGCCCAGAAGTGGTATTGCTGGGTCATGTGGAGAAGGCAATGGCAACCCTCTCCAGTACTCTTGCCTGGAAAATCCCATGGACAGAGGAGCCTGGTAGGCTGCAGTCCATGAGGTCGCTAAGAGTCGGACAGGACTGAGTGACTTCACTTTCACTTTTCACTTTCACGCATTGAAGAAGAAATGGCAACCCACTCCAGTGTTCTTGCCTGGAGAATCCCAGGGACGGGGGAGCCTGTTGAGGTGCCGTCTATGGGGTCGCACAGAGTCGGACACGACTGAAGTGACTTAGCAGCAGCAGCAGTAGTGGTAATTCTAGTTTTAGTTTTTTGAGGATCCTCCATGCTATTTTCCATAGTGGCTGTACCAAATTATATTACTTCTTATAAGTCAAAATATTGGGTTGTGAAGATCCCCTGGAGGAGGGAAAGGCTACTCACTCCAGTATTCTGGCCTGGAGAATTCCATGGACTAGTCCATGAGGTTGCAGAGTTGGACAAGACTGAGCGACTTTCACTTTCACTTTATAAATCACAATACGTTAGTAAACATGGTTTATACTTGGGAAAAAAATGGTATATAACTAGATTTTTGTCCTTGGATTTTAAAACCACAATGAATGACTCTGGTATATTTAATAAGAAGTGGGAATAACAGTATGGTCTCATAATTTTTTAAAATCAAATATTTTGCAATTCTATTGTAAAAGCTCGAGTTATTTTCTGTAAAAACTATTCCCACCATAGAAAACAAAGGCTTCTAAGAATAACTGATTTCAGGCCGAGGATTAGAAATATGCAAAATAGGAGGCCAAGACTTCGGGAGGTAGGGGGAAGAAAAAAGTCTTGGATATGCTGGTCTGAGTTCTTCTAGGACATGAAGTTATAAAGAGACATTAGAAGTTCTGATTTGGGGTTCTGGCTCTGCAATTTAATATGTATTCATTTAATTTCTGTCAAATTTAAAGAATCAAATCTAATAATCTTGAGAATACTGGCAAGTTTTCAAAAGTATATGATTCTGTGACTTTAAGTTAAAATGACTATATTAAGAAATCTCTGATAGAACATTGGTACCTGATTATAGTCCCTGTCATAATCACTCAGAATAAAAAAGACTTCGACAATTCTAGAGTCATTTTGTTGAATAAATGATTTACATGTAGTAGATCAAAGACTCTCTTTAGTAAAATTAGTACTATCTCTCTTTCTTTTGCTTTTTTCATAAGTTTCATAAGTTAAAATTAATTTGATTTGCATACTTTATTTTGGGTTTGTTTAATTAAGGTTAAAAAAAGCATGTTAAACTGAGAAATAAATCATGTTTTCTCTGATTTTTTGTTCTGCATTTAAAATGTGTAATAAAGTTTCTTTAATCCCTATAGCCAATGATTTCACTTCACCTTTAGTTTTTTTATTTAGACTTCTTTCCCAAGTATTTGTGATCTATTTAATGAAAAAGTACTTCCTGACATCTGCCTTGAATTTCCTTTCTTCCCCAGTCCCATTCCTGAACCCTCATCTTGTTATCTTCTTTAAGTAGAAAATAGTCTGCTTGACATTATTTCTATCATGTTCAGTTCTGTGTATTTCAGTGAAATCTTTCTTAATTATGTTCTTCTCAAGAGAGCACTTAATCTTTTTTAGCCTGTCTTTATAGATTTTTACCTGTTGGCTGTTGGATAAACCCTATTGCTTCTTAAAGCAACTTTGAATAGTATGAAAGTCTTAGGCAGTCTATTAAAAGAGTCCCATTAAGACAATATTTTCATGCTTTGGAAGAATTTGTTTTTCTGACAATAAAGCAGAACCTTCAAAGAATGAAGTGACATCGAATATACTACAGCGATTCTACGTTTTGATTCCATCTCTTTTTCCTCTTGTTTATTACCTTTAGTAGCTTGAGGGTTCAAACAGAGTGATGAAACAGTATTTTTAAGTGTTCATTTTCCTTTAATGTTTACTTCCTATTCAATAGAGCAGAAAGATCTAATACCTAGAAAGCATTAAGATTAAAATAATCTTTCCATTTAAATTGTTTCTTGTATTTATTAACCTAAGGTCAAAATGATAAAAATGACCAAATGGAGAAAAGAGGCATCATAATAAAATGGGAAAACAACTACTTCCATTTAAATAGACATTTAATATAATACCTCAAGATTTGCAATAGAAGGAAATACTTTGTATATTTGTCAACCAGTATGACTCTAACAGCCAATAATGTGAATTAATGGCTCCACATAATAAACAGTAAAGAAAAAAAGCTCATTTTCACTTTGCATAGTGCTAAGTATTGTCTATATTAAGACATTCCCTGTTAAATAGATATTTTAAGTGAACATATTGAAGTAATTTACAGAGTACATAATGGTTGGCAATATATCAAAGATTGAGAGACTGGTTTACTGTGTAAATCACAGAACAAGTATACTCAAAATATTAATAATCAAGATTTGGGCCCTCTAGATATTTTGATGAATGCTTGGTCTGAGTAGCTAGCATAATAAGTGTGTAAATTGATAAGCCTTCAGTATTGTCTCTGTATCAACAATATCATTGGAAGTCTAATAGAAGTTGGAGTATTGGACACATCGTGGAGTAAAGCAGTTCTAAAAATCATCTTGGAGCTTTTCTTTCTTTGCCCAGGAGAATTTACTTCAGCTCAGAACTCTGACCAACTTCAAAGGAGATTTTTGTGGTTATTTTGAATCTATAAGTTGTATTGGGAAAAAGTAAAACTGGTTTTCAGGCAACATTGAAAACAAACCATTCAGTAAATGCTTTCCCATGAAAAGCAGTTGTGCTGAATTTCTGAAACATTTCTGAAAATGTATGCATACATGAGCTTCATTGTTTTCTTTGGTGTAGCAACAAAATGAAACAAAGGTATTAAGATAATGTTAAAGATAATGTTAGACAGATTTCTGCCTGTTTCCTAAACAATGGTCAAAAAATCTAATTAGAGTGGAGATTACAATATGAAGTCAAATTGTGGATCCTTGGTGGGTAATAAAAGAAGAAAACTACTACTCCAGTTTTGAATGTGTGGTAGCTTAATTTTTTTAAAGAATATCAATCAACTACTGGTTTGCATTAAATATTTGGTTAGTTCATTGGATGTCATCTATGTAGAAGGTAAAACAAACTTATAATTTTGAGCTATTTACATCTTTTCATTGCAGAATATTATACTTTACTAATTTTTGTCATGTACAAATCTGCAGTAACAAAAATGCAAATCACTACAATAGACTTTAGTTAAAGAGTTTACCTAGGTGGTAGGACATTAAGGGGTATAAAGCTATTCTTTTTCTGTTACAAATCTCAAGTGGCAGGACAAAAATTGTTATGCAAAATAGACCTTTGAGAAGTATTCTTGCTGTGCCAGAAAATAAACCTGAAAAATGACTCTGCTGTCAAGTATTAAAAATGAAAATAAATATAAGTGAACAATAGTCTGTCTTTGTTTTCTTGGAGTTGATTACAATAATAATAACATTTATCTGAGTAATACGTTATACTTTACCTTGCATCCTCTTCATCTTTGCCACATTTTTGTTTGCTGTTAATTTGCACATTACTTCTTCCATAATCGAGGGGTTACAAAGAGTGGGACATGACTTAGCGACTGAACAACAATAACTATCTGGCCACCAGCTTCCTTCACTGTACAGCCACTTGCTTTGTGTTTTTTTTTCTTATCCAGCTATAGTCTATGATATGCTACTAAAATATCTCTATTAAAAATATCCTTTAAGATTGTGCTCTTCCCTACTTAAACCCCATCTTCTGTTTCTTTCTACTGAAAAAAACTCCCAATCCAGTGTTAGTCTCTCAGTCGTGTCCAACTCTGCGACCCCATGGACTGTCGCCTGCCAGGCTCCTGCATCCATGGGATTTTTCGAGGCAAGAACACTAAAGTGGGTTGCCATTTCCTTCTCCAGAGGGTCTTCCCAACCGAGGGATTGAACCCAGGTCTCCCACATTGCAGGGAGACTCTTGACTGTCTGAACCACCAGGGAAGCTGCAAGTAGAAGGTGACCCAAACAAATCCAAGTTTTCTGATTTGGAGCCCAGCCCTTTCTCCACTGCCCTAGCTGCCCCTACATTTGGGAATTGTGCTCTGCCACACCTTCTGCTGTCCACCTGGTAAGGCAATTTTTTTCTAAAATTCTGCCTCTGCTCCTCTTCCAAGGATAATCATGACACTGGGACCTTAGGTAAACTGAGGCTTCGACCCATTTGTTGTTGTTCAGTCTAAGTCATGTCCCACTCTTTGTGACCCCATGGATTGTAGCACACCAGGCTCCTCTGTCCTCTACTGTCTCCCAGAGCTTGCTCAAATTCATGTCCATTGAGTCAGTGATGCTATCTAACCATCTCATCCTCTGTTGCCCCCTTCTCCTTTTGCCTTTAAGTAAATTAAGTAGAATTTATTAAAAAGCATCATCCATTTATAGAAAAAAATCTAGCCTTGGATCTGGGAAAAAACTCCCAGTCTTACATTAAAACATGTCTATATCATTATAGGTATTGTGTGGAAATCATGATCCAGGAGAGAAAGTGATCTTCTCAAGAACAAGTTCATAGATTAAGTGAGAGATGATGGATAGTAGGACCAAGGTTACAAGTGGAACAGTTGGCCTGGACTAGTTTATAAACCACCCAGCCATCAAAAAAAAAAAAACAAACATTTTTAACTAAGGAGAAGGGGACTTTGGTCAAGCAAATAAAACAAGAGAAAAATGAGCAAAAGAATTGTGGGTGTATGTACAAATGGTTATAATGATGGGCCATGAAATTTAAATTAAGATAAATGAGAACACTAGGTAAGAGATAGAAAGTGAATATGTAGATTGGAGATCGAGAAGAATTGAAGAATTTTGAGAGTATGAGCAGTATTGTTAATGTGCTCAGAGAATAAGCATCAAAGAATTGGATGTTTGAAACTGAAATTTTGGAGATGGTGCAGTTACTATTAGTAAGGTCTACTGTCTAACCATGGGGCTTCCCATGTGGCACTAATGTTAAAGAATCAGCATGCCAAGGCTGTAGACACAGGTTTGATCCCTGGCTTGGGAAGATCCCCTGGAGGAAGGAAGATCCCATGGACAGAGGAGCTTGGTAGGCTGCAGTCCACTGGGCCCTGAAGAGTTGGTCTGAGCACTGTAAAATAGGAAATGAGTGATGAATGAACACATTCTTATTGGTTAAATAACTTGATTTATAAAAAAATCTTTCTACCATAAGAAATAATGTAATAAATTACAGACTTTTATAAAAAGAATGAAAATTATTTCTTAAAATTCTTAAACGCCCTTCAATTTAGCTATCTACTAGTCTATATCTTAGCACATCCAGTTTGTGTTTGTGATCCTTTCAGTTCCTTCTCTTAGACCATGAGAATCTCATCAAACCCATTTAAACTTTCTCTAAAAAGATGCTTATGTAAAATTTCAGGAGATTTCAAATGCCTTCTGATGTTATCATTGGCTCTCAGTATAAAAGTAATAGTGTGTTAGGGTAGAAGTGTTCAAGATCACATTTTTCTAGTAGCTTATACCTACATCTGAACCTGCCGTTTTGAATTCTAAGCATCAGGTGTAAGATGGCAAAGATACTTTAGTGGTAGAAACCTTTAAATTAGTTAAATTGCTGTACTTAAGCTGTCTTTTACCTGATGAGAATTCTCCTTAGAGACGGGGCAGATTTAGAGACTTAGAGACTGAAACAGATTTGTCTTCTCAGTTCCCTCTCAGATGATTCCAAATTAAACTCAATTTTTAAAGTGAAGATAGAAAAAGCCAAGATCTCTAACAATCGAAGAATGTTTGTTTTGCTTAACTGAAGAAACCTGGAACCTTTATATTTCAAGCCCAAGTATATATTTCTCTTACTTTCTAGTTAAAGATTTCCATGGGTCGTCCTCTACCTCTTGTAGCTTGTAAAGGACACAACTTACCTAAAAATGTTGTGGGCTATGACCTAAGAGACCTACTTTTTAGTATTAATAGTATGTGCCTCCCAGATGTCGCTAGTGGTAAAGAATCTGCCTAACAGTGCAGGAAACGTGGGTTCAATCCCTGGGTCAGGTAGATCCCCTGGAGGAGGAAATGGCAACCCACTCCAGTATTCTTGCCTGAAAAATCCCATGGACAGAGGAGCCTGGTGGGCTATGGTACATAGGGTTGCAAAGAGGTGTATAGAACTGAGCCTGCATGCACTTGTGTGTGTGTGTATGTGTGTGTGTGTGCACACACGTGTGTGTGAGAGATGTAGGAAACTCACATGGTTTCCTCATTCATAACAGATTACCTATCCAACCTAGTGAATATGAAAGGTAATTAATGGGAATGTTCAATCAGCACATACAAGATACTATCAAAAGCAGAAAAATGTTATATAATTTATTCTAATATGATCACATTGTCAAATTAACCTTCTTAAGAATATAATATCCTGGGCCTGTATGCTGTAGGTAAAGTGTGAATATTATAAATGTCATGTATATTGATAATCTAAATATCTCTAAAGAAATCATTTACCATGAGAAGGTTTTTATATTAAGAAAGTTGATGAACATTGGTCAAATAGCTAGTGATTATGTTGTATTCATTATTTTAAAGTTGGCATATTAGTTAGCAAATCAGTTGCAAATGATGTGGAAAATCTACTGCTTCTGAAATTGTATGACTGCATTAAAAACCAAATTTAATAATTCAATGGATACATTTATTAGTTACTTAATTTATAAAATGCTATCTTCTGTAGACGCTATTAGAAGGATTGACTGGAATAAGAATGTAAGTTCTCAACAAGCATGTGATTTATTTGGGTTTAAAGAATCAAATATAAAATTTACCTATTTAAAATTTATTAATAAAGAAATTATAGGAAATTGTATTTTACCTTAATTTCACAGATTGTAAAAGACATATTTCATGAGGAGAATTTCCTCTGAGTTGTAGTAGTTATGTTGGATTCATCAGTAAATTCATTACTTTAAAATGTTTCAGTTAAGTGCCTGCTTAGTGTTAGGCATTATGCTAAGTCTTATTTAGATGTTGGGCATAAAAAGGTAAAGACAGAGGTTGTCAAGAACTGAGAAGTTTTTCAGATGTTATCTATTTGTAGACTAATGAGTCCCCTGGAGAAAGGCATGGCAATGCACTCCAGTATTTTTGCCTGGAGAATCCCATGGACAGAGGAGCCTGGAGTCCATGAGGTTGCAAAGAGTTGGACACGACTGAAGGGACTTAGCCCATATGAATCATCCTACCACAGTTTCATAGATGTGGGAATAAGACTCCTGGTCTGGGTCAAAGTCTTTATACTTTTGGGTGAATTCCCCTTGTATTCCATATCCTACAGGATGACACGAAAGGGCCCGTATAGATGCTACACAGGTAATGAGTTTGCATCACAGCTGAGGAACCCTGGGCTAGTAGCCCGAATCATTTGTTATAGGCAGTAAGTGAATTAACCTGCCTTCTGCTCTGGAAGGAGACATTTGTTATAACTTGGTCAGTAAACAACACTTCCCTCAAGATTATGAGGAGATACTAATATTTCAAGGCTGTTTACCAAGCAAACATTCTTTAAAAGACAGTCTAGAACAATACAGCCATCAGTACCTGTATCTGTTTTCTTTTACCATGCAACAAAGTATCGCACATTTAGTGGACTAGAATATATTTGTAATCTCTTTCCCATAGATCAGAAGTCTTGGCATGGTATAAAAGTCCTTTGCCCAAAGTCTCATAGATTAAATTCAAGGTGTCAGCCAGTTGAGTTTTTGGAAGCTCAAGGTCTTCTAGGATCACTTGCTTGTTGTCAGAATTCAGGTTTCTGTGGTTGTAGGACTGAGATCTCCATTGTCTCACTGTCTGGCACCTAGCTTCTAGAGGTCAAATTCTAAAGGTCACTTACAGTTACTTCGTATATTCCCTTATTTAAGTTTGTTTTTTTCCCCCAATATATCATGGTGGCTTACTTTTTTTTTGTTTAAAGACTAGCAGGGGAATCTCTTTCTCTAGTCTGCTAAAATGGAGTTTTACATGTAATCATGGAAGTGACTATTCCATCATCTTTGCCAGTATAACCTAACTAATTCCATTACTTTTGCCACATTCAGTTGGTTAGAGAATCATAGGCTTCTCTCATCCTGTGAGAGGAGGATTATACAGGGGTGAGACTCACTGGGGGATCACTTTAGGGTGCTTCTGATCATAAAAATGAAAAGGCAAAATGGAATTATCTCTGAAAACATATACCTTGATAAAGGGAGCTTACAATCTACTGATATTTCTGGTCTTCCTATATACAGATTATATATAATTGTAAATAAATACATACATAAATTATTGTATTTGGTAATTAAGAATTGTGATAAATGATACTAAAGGAATTAAGTACTAAGAAATAAATTAGGAGTATGATAGAATGATAGAGGTACCATTTTGGAGACAAAAGATGTTTTTGGAGAATGGATAAGCATTGAACAGATAGTGAAATGGGAGAAGATTATAAGTATTTAGAATGATATACAGAAAAGAGAAACAAAATTTCAGTGTTTCTTGGAGCACTCAGTTCTACCTAAGTTATATTGCAGCATAACTATTGAAATGATTAGTAGTTGCAATACGTGAGTACTTGAAATGATAGACTGAAGAGGTGTGACTTTATGTTGTTAGCAGTTAGAGTGCTAAGGAAATTGGAAAGAAGGAAGGAGGTATGATTAAAGGAATGATGTATTTTTAAAATTTTATTTTAAAAAATTTATCAGAGAACAGTTGATGACAGGAATGATATTTAAATATTTAAAACACAAGCTTGGTTTTCTATGACAGGAAGATACCCGAGCAGAAATATTCAGTAAGTAAGTAATTAGAAATGGTGATACAAACTCTGAAAGTAAAATGTAGATTTGAACACTGGGTTGTAGAATGTGGATTTCTGATACCATGGGATTGAGGAACCTACAAAAAGAATTATATACAGAAAAATTAGAAGAATAAACGTTAAACTGTTTAGCATACAATGAAGCTTATTAAGCAAAACTGATAGTGAAGGTGCCAGGAGTAGTAGGCTAATGCAGTGCTATATAAAATAGGGAGACAAACAAAAGAAATTATGTGGATCATCTCAAATTTGGAGAATTTGAGAACCTCTGAATATTTTCCAAAGCATTTTGTGAGTTGAGGAGGGTACAATTTTGAGAGTAGTCTGAAGTAGACACAGTAGAAACAGACCACTTTTTCTAGAAATTTGTCAAAGAATAAAGAAATTGGGGTTTCCCAGGTGGCGCTTGGGATAAAGAACCTGCCTGCCAATGCGGGAGAGACACAGGTTCGATCCCTGGGTTGGGAAGATCCCCTGGAGGACGGCTTGTCAACCCACTCCATTATTCTTGCCTGGAAAATCTCATGGACAGAGGAGCCTAGTGGGCTACAACCCATGGGGTTGCACAGAGTTGGACATGACTGAAGCAACTTAGCACACGTGCAAAGAAATTGTTTGGCAAGTAGATAGGATTGGTGAGATCACTGTGATTGTGAAAGGATGCAAATATATGTATTTGAAAGTATTTTATAAAGACACTTTATACCAAATAAGATGGTGTTCTTTATCAGCTGATTCTTAGAAATGCATATAGCAAAGTGAAAAAATGGACCTGCAGAAATTGTCCACTAATTTTGCATAAAGTTTGAAATTTTTGATTTTGTTATTGATATTACTGTATTTTTTAATCTTCTAACATTTAAAATTAATTATTAAAAAGTTGGACAAATATCCTATACAACACTGAGGTAACTGAATACAAGGATTTATCCAGAGTCCTTAATAAAATTAGAACATAATATTAACAACGCACACATATACATACACATACCCATGCATGCGTATATATAGGCAAGTCAGAAACAAGTACAGCAAGTCAGAAAAAAATGAGTGAAGAATGAACTCATTTCTGTAAAATCTGAATGCTGCTGCTGCTGCTGCTAAGTCGCTTCAGTCGTGTCCGACTCCGTGCAACCCCATAGACAGCAGCCCACCAGGTTCCCCCGTCCCTGGGATTCTCCAGGCAAGAATACTGGAGTGGGTTGCCATTTCCTTCTCCAGTGCATGAAAGTGAGAAGTGAAAGTGAAGTCGCTCAGTCCTGTCCGACTTTTTGCAACCTCATGGACTGCAGCCTACCAGGCTCCTTCGTCCATGGGATTTTCCAGGCAAGAGTACTGGAGTGGGTTGCCATTGCCTTCTCCAAAATCTGAATAGAGATACATATATATTTTTGCTACTGAACATGTCTGTAAGAGCAGTTCATGAGATGATTCATTTTCCTGGTTAGAGTATCTTTCACCCTGAACAAGCAGGTGTTGGGTAAAAATTAATAATTAGACACAATGTAACATCCTCTTGTTTAATCCAATAAATGTACAGTAGCATATTTGAAATGTAGTACATTTCTACACCACTGTTAAAGAGGTAAACACTTTTCCCTTAAGAAAAACTAGCATTTATCTCAAATTGTTTCAGAAATAATTTCTGTCATTTCATTATTTTTAATTCAGAAACTCCACTGGGATGCTGAGGTGAAAAGAACTTCTGATTGCCTAACAGTGGATTTTTTTTCCTTTCTTTTTTAACCTACCTTACTTTCTAAGATAATAGTCAGAATATCTTGGGGTGAGATCAACAGCATTTAGTTATGATTAAATCAGTAAAGATATCTACTGTCTCATTTTGGTATGTGTTCTACGGGCTTCCCTGGTGGCTCAGAGGTTAAAGCGTCTGCCTGGAATGCAGGAGACCTGGACTCGATCCCTGGGTCGGGAAGATCCCCTGGAGAAAGCAATGGCAACCCACTCCAGTATTCTTGCCTGAAGAATCCCATGGAGGGAGGAGCCTGGTAGGCTACAGTCCATGGGGTCGCAAAGAGTCAGACACGACTGAACTATTTCACTTCTACCTCTTAGAGGCTCTAATTTGATTACTTAAGAATAAGCAAGGCACAACTATTCTGGGCAATAATAAAGTGATTTCAGAAAGCAGCACGCACACTTCAGTTCAGTTCAGTTCTGCTCAGTCGCTCAGTTGTGTCTGACTCTTTGCAACTCCATGAACGCAGCAGGCCAGGCCTCCCTGTCCATCACCAACTCCCAGAGTCCACCCAAACCCATGTCCATCGAGTTGGTGATGCAATCCAATCATCTCATCCTCTGTCATCACCTTCTCCTCCTGCCCTCAATCTTTCCCAGCATCAGGGTGTTTTCCAATGAGACAACTCTTTGCATGAGGTGGCCAAAGTATTGGAGTTTCCGCTTCAGCATCAGTCCTTCCAATGAACACCCAGGACTGATCTCCTTTAGGATGGACTGGTTGGATCTCCTTGCAGTCCAAGGGACTCTCAAGAGTCTTCTCCAACACCACAGTTCAAAAACATCAATTCTTTGGCTCTCAGCTTTCTTTATAGTCCAACTCTCACATCCATACATGACTATTGGAAAAATCATTGTCTTGACTAGACTGACCTTTGTTGACAAAGTAATGTCTCTCCTTTTTAATAAACTGTCTGGGTTGGTCATAACTTTTCTTTCAAGGAGTAAGCGTCTTTTAATTTCATGGCTGCAATCACCAACTGCAGTTTTTTGGGGGCCCAGAAAAATAAAGTCAGCCACTGATCCCACTGTTTTCCCATCTATTTCCCATGAAGTGATGGGACTGGATGCCATGATCTTAGTTTTCTGAATGTTGAGCCTTAAGCCAACTTTTTCAGTCTCCTCTTTTACTTTCATCAAGAGGCTCTTTAGTTCTTCACTTTCTGCAATAAGGGTGGTATCATCTGCATATCTGAGGTTATTGATATTTCTCCTGGCAATCTTGATTCCAGCTTGTGCTTCCTCCAGCCCAGCATTTCTCATGATGTACTCTGCATAGAAGTTAAATAAGCAGGATGACATTATACAGCCTTGACATATTCCTTTTCCTATTTGGAACCAGTCTGTTGTTCCATGTCCAGTTCTAACTGTTGCTTCGTGACCTGCATATAGGTTTCTCAAGAGGCAGGTCAGGTGGTCTGGTATTCCCATCTCTTTCAGAATTTTCCACAGTTTATTGGGATCCACACAGTCAAAGGCTTTGGCATAGTCAATAAAGCAGAAGTAGATGTTTTTCTGGAACTCTCTTGCTTTTTCCATGATCCAGCGGATGTTGGCAATTTGATCTCTGGTTCCTCTGCCTTTTCTAAAACCAGCTTGAACATCAGGAAGTTCATGGTTCACATATTGCTGAAGCCTGGCTTGGAGAATTTTGAGCATTACTTTACTAGTGTGTGAAATGAGTGCAATTGTGCAGTAGTTTGAGCATTCTTTGGCATTGCCTTTCTTTGGGATTGGAATGAAAACTGACCTTTTCCAGTCTTGTGGCCCCTGCTGAGTTTTCCAAATGTGCTGGCATATTGAGTGCAGCACTTTCACAGCATCATCTTTCAGGATTTGAAACAGCTCAACTGGAATTCCATCACCTCCACCAGCTATGTTCATAGTGATGCTTTCTAAGGCCCACTTGACTTCACATTCCAGGATGTCTGGCTCTAGATGAGTGATCACACCATCGTGATTATCTTGATCATGAAGATCTTTTTTGTACAGCTCTTCTGTGTATTCTTGCCCTAAATATTACCCTAAATATTAAGTTTATCAATATTCAGAAACTCATTTTAATTTTCTAACTGAATCCAATCTTTGATCTCTAGTTTTTGTTAGATCACATGGACAGATTCATGCTAATCTAAGAAATGAAGGTATTTATTTTTAAAGCTCTCTTCCTGTGTATTCAGTTGCACTTTGTTGGAGATATCTTATGGAATATGTGATTTGCATAATTGGAATCCACTACTAGGCACAATTTTTTCTTGCATTTTTATGAATTTGCTAATGTGTAGACTATGGGCTATAAATATGTAAAATGAGTCTCATGTTTCCACAGTAGAAAAAATAAAGTATTGTTGTTTTAACTTTATCTATGAAAGAAAAATTGGACAATTGATCCATATTTGTATGTGTGTAACATACTTGTATATTAACATTAGTTTATATGTGACCCTGTGAGGTTGAAAGTAAACTTTATTTTGGATAAAATATATGGTAGCATTGTTGCAAATTAGAGCAAAGAGGGAGTTCTGATATTGCCTTTTGTTTCCGAAGAACATCTTTTATTTCTTTTCTATACACATAATTATAGCACATGCCCCATAGTTAGAATTGTAGGAGTGCACAGAAAAGTTTATCTTCAGAAAACTCATTGTTCTAATTTCAAATTTCTATTGTTATTATGCAGCCTCATCTTCAGTTGTGTTATATTGTAACAATAGCCATTGTTTATGAAAAGAAAATTAATATATTCAAAATTTCCAGGTGATCTATAGAATTTTAAAAACTAATTCTAAAGCAGTAGCTGGGAAATATGCAAAGAGGTCTGCACAAAAGTTAAAACCATTGTTTTAGTCTTTTAAAACATATTAAGCCTTGGAGGTTACAAAAATTTGTAAAAATTAAGTCCGCATACACATAGATAATATTGACACACTTTGCTTAATGTACACTTTCTGTAATGAATATACACTTTGAGTAACAAACAAAGTGTTTCCTTTTTCTGAAAGAAGAAAATCAGTTTTGTGATCATACAGTTTGCTAATTCTGTTACAGATTTTATTTCTTGGATGTTTTCAGTAATTTTTAAAGAAGTAGTTCAGTTTTCCAGTTTTAGCAGAATCAGCTAATTTTTGTTCTATGAATGTTTGGAGCCTATTTACCCTTTGCACCTGCAATCAGTGTTACGTGGTGTCTACAGTTTGGGCTCTGGGTTCAGGGCACCTGTGAGGTATCCTGCTCTGTCTGTAGCTATTGCAACCTTGGGCAAGTCCCTTAACCTCTCTGTATCTTAGGTGTTTTCATATTTACGTAATGGCTAATAGCAGTAACGGGCTTCCCAGGTGGCTCAGTGGTAAAGAATCCATTGTCAATTCAGGAGATAGAGGGAGACTTGGGTTTTATCCCTAGGTCGGGAAGATCCTCTGGAGAAGGAAATGGCAGTCCACTCCAGTATTCTTGCGTAAGAAATCCCAAGGACAAAGGAGCCTGGTGGGCTACAGTCATGGTGTCTCAAAAGAGTTGGACATGACTGAGTGACTGAACACGAATAGCAATAATGCCTGGAATGAGGGTTTGTAGTAAGGATTAAATGACATGTAAAGAGATGAAAATGTTTCCTAGAAACTTTCAGTACATACCTGATATTATTTTTGAAATGTTTGACATATATAACATGACTAAATAGCAATGAAGAAATGATAGCAAGTTATCAGTTATCATATATTTATACATCTAAAAGCATAATTCAAGTTCATTTACACAAGTTCCAGCTCCTTCACTGGTTGCCCAATGAGCATATCTTGTGGGATGGATTCCATCACAATAAACATATTAAAGCATACATTAGCTTCCCATCCTAAATTAGTATTTCTTATCAGACATTCTCTTTCTATTAAGTTCCCAGTGACTTAAGGATTAAGTCTTGGAGTCATCTTTGACTTATTCATTTCTTTCAGTTAATTTTTGGGGCATGAGGTGCAGGCAACTTAAATTCATTCTCTCTCTTTATCTCTTTTTCTGCTACCACCCTAGTCATAGTCATTACCATTCACTCCTGGTTTGCAAAAGTAGTTCCTGAGTTAGCTTTTTTAATTCAGATACATTCACTCATTGCTTCTAGAAGAAACCATGCTTGGATGCCAGTTTTATACATTGCTTCCCCACACAAAAGCTTCCATTCTCTTCTGTTCTTTCTATTATGCTAAATATATATTTTCTCTGTCTAGTCATAGTATTTCTTCTAATCTAGCCCATATCCCTCCAGTACTCTTGCCTGGAAAATCCCATGGATGGAGGAGCCTGGTAGGCTGCAGTCCATGGGGTCGCTAAGAGTCAGGCACAACTGAGCGACTTCACTTTCACTTTTCACTTTCATGCATTGGAGAAGGAAATGGCAACCCACTCCAGTGTTCTTGCCTGGAGGATCCCAGGGACTGGGGAACCTGGTGGGCTGCTGTTTATGGGGTCGCACAGAGTCGGACATGACTAAAGTGACTTAGCAGCAGCAGCAGCAGCAGCCCATATCCACACAATATTTCCATACAGTGAAAACCTATAGTATCCCCTGTATTTCAAGACTTATGCTTATTCCCACTTCTATTATTTGTCATGTATTATCTCATAAAATATGTCCTCTTTATTTTTTTTTTCACCTTGCTATATTCTACCCAAATTTTAAAGTTCATACCATCTTCTAGGTTTTAATTAAGCCATTGTTGCCTATATTACCTTGCCATGACTTTTTTTCCTCTTGTGAATTCTGATTTTATTTACTAGTTATATTATTTCTTTTCTTTTAAAAAATTTATTGATATTTTCTGGGACCACTCCTCAGGGCATATGGGATCTTAGTTCCCCAACCAAGGATGAAACCCGTGCCTTCTGCAGAGGAGGGATGTAGTCCCAACCACTAGACCACCATCCTTTGGAATAAAGAGTAGACTTTATTTTTATTTCTTATGCATCATTATTGCATAGAAAATACCCACACACGTAAGCCAATTTTTTTTTCTAAATGGATCTTCAGTAGAGTATGATGGTTGTTTACATCTGCAAAATCTGTGAATGTGCACGTATTTGTTCTTCGATTGCTCAGTCATGTCCAATTCTCTGCAACCCCATAAACTTCAGCATGCCAGGCTTCCCTATCCTTCACCATCTCTCAGAGTTTGCTCAAACTCATGTCCATTGAGTCAGTGATGCCATCCAGCCATCTCGTCTTCTGTGTTCCCCTTCTCCTCCTACCTTCAATCTTCCCAAACATCAGGGTATTTTCCAGTGAGTCAGCTCTTCACATCAGGTGGCCAAAGTAGTGGAGCTTCAGCTTCAGCATCAGTCCTTCCAATGAATATTCAGGACTGATTTCCTTTAGGATCGATTGGTTTGATCTCCTTGCAGTCCAAGGTACTCTCTTATGTGTTTTCTCCAGCACCACACTTATTTTTTGAAGACTCAAAATTTATATCTACTTTAATTTATAAGTATTATTCAGATATTATGAGCATTGTAATAGGTGGTTAAAACGAATAAAACAACATTTAAAATGCATGTACCAAGTGTGGTGTTCAGGCTATTAAACCTCTCAGATCACCCTTCTAGAAAAGAAGACCCTAGGTTCAGATACACATACAACACTGCTTTTTACCACATGAAGTTTAATTTTTTTTACTCAGTTATATTTAAGGCTTGTTTTGTTAATTAGGTAGCAAATGTAAATTATTCTTAATATAAGAAATATGCGGAGTCATTACAAATCTTTGGAAGTGCTTATATATAATCCCTCTCCTAATATGTCATTTTGTGCAAACATGGTTCATTGGCATTACCTGTGAATTAGCTTAGAACACATATCTGTAATTCAGACCAATTATAATATTTCAAATAGAAATATACATTAGTCATTTCCTTTGTAAAGAAAATGATACTGAGTTATTTTTTGAATTCTTGTGCCTTATCTTACAGGTACAGATTTGTCTTTAAATATAGTTCTTTGGGGCTATAATATCTCATTATCTTATTACATATTTATATTTCAAATTTCTACTCATAATTATCAGATTAGTTAAATAATATTTTTCAAAAATTCTTATTTAAGTGTACACATATAAATATGGGAAAATCTTTGTATGAAGACATATTTGAAAATTTTCGGAGAGTATGTATCTACAAATGCATTTCAAACTTGCTATTGTTAGTGGCTCCAAATCTGCTGTTACTTAAATTATTTTTAGAAGCTAAAGGAATGTTCAAGAGAATCAATTTAATTCTGGAAACTGAGAAGGAAAAAGTCAGAGCAAATATAGGAAAAAAAGGAGGTGCTTAGAAAAATACTGTCTACATGAATTTTTTTTGAACGGGACATTTATATATTCTGACCCCTTGACTTCTTCATTCATTCATACTGCAACTCAGAAATACTTATTTTTACCTTCTACTTTCCATACCCTATGAAAAGCATAAGTAGATTTTAGTTCCTAACTAAGGAAGAGTAGCAGCAGATAACATACTATGGCTGAATTCAGTGTTTTATGTTTAATAACTGCTTGCTTTAATTCTGTGTCATATGATCTTTAATCAAATCACTGTTATTTCTAATTAAGAAACCCTAACAGCACTCTTTTTACCCTCTCTCAGATTAGTTTTTTTTTCACTTGTTTGTCAGTCCTGCATTTTGTCAAAGAAACATTGCATCAAGCAGATGGAGTTAGGGAAAGAACATTTTACTATTGTAGTAGGGATCAAGACTATTGAAATAGTCAAGAGAGCTTGGACACAACTCCACAGAAATGACAGGCAGGAGAGTTTTAAGCAATGAGGAGTTTTGTTTTTTTTTAATATAAATTTATTTATTTTAATTGGAGGCTAATTACTTTACAATATTGTATTGGTTTTGCCATACATCAACATGAATCTGCCACAGGTATACACATGTTCCCCATCCTGAACCCCCCTCCCTCCTCCCTCCCTGTACCATCCCTCTGGGTCATCTCAGTGCACCAGCCCCAAGCATCCAGTATCATGCATTGAACCTGGACTGGTGATTCATTTCATATATGATATTACACATGTTAGCAATGAGGAGTTTCAAGCACTAAAAGGAGCCAGTGGAAAAATATTAGAGGACATGAGGATGTGGTTGGTCAATATGATTAAGCTATTGCTTGCATATTGGTCTTTACTGAAAAACAGGCTTCTTCCCTCCCACAGAGACTGGATATAGGGCCCTATCTTTCTTGATGCTTTCATTTTCCTTTGATTTGATAGTTACATTTCAAAGAGATGTTTCCCAGGTCCCTGAAGGGAAAGATCTTGGTTTGTAAAACTGACAGGAGACTGGGAAAATTTATATCTCAAAGGAACAGAGAAAGAATTTACAATTGCAAGTTTTGTAAAGTAAGTGTTCTAACAAAAAGGAAGATTGGGAGCCTCTAGTTAGAAAGAAATCTACTTAAAATTTAATCAAACCAAGAGGCATATTAAGGCCATCTTGCTAATTGAACTGAATAAAATCTTGGACACAATTAATAGCATTTATGATACAGCTACAAATGAAAACCTGAATTCAAATTGGCCCAGGACTGAGTCCAGGAATTAACGCATTAATATTAACCTCGAGAACTAAGTTGCCCTAGGAATAAGACACTGGTTTAATATGTACATATTAATTGGAAAATAAAACAAAAAGGAGATTTTAGAGAATTTTTCACAGGTTGGGTTTTTTAGAGAAGGTGAAAATAATCCTCAGTCTTTATCAAGTTCTTCCATTTCTAGTTCTGCAGATGTGTACCCAGGGGGTCTGTGCTGTTTTCCAGTGTTTCGCTTTCTTTGCATGTAATAAAGGGCATTTCCCATTGCCTTCTATTCAGCAACTTTATTTCCTAGAATCCAGTCTTTATATGCAGGCAGTTAGTTTTAATTAACCCCTGGAGGAATTCTGTGTTTTACTGTGCATTGGCTACTGTGTAGATCTGCATCTTTTAGTTAAAGTACCACTGAATTGTATAAATTAATGTAGGTATGATTGGTGGATTTGTGTACTTTTGGTTTTGAGATTGTCAGCTTTCCCTGTTGGTGGCCAACATTGGTGGTTTCAGCATTCACTTAAAATGCTGGTTCCAATTTGTAGGGATAAATGTTTCTGCCTTTGTTGGAAAAAGTATTTAAAATAAGCTTTCTCTAATTGTGTATAAGAGAAGAATTGATCAGGTACAAAACCATCAAGTCTTATTAACTTGCATTTACTTCAATTGTGTGTGGGTGTGCATATTTCTGGCAAAATAGAAAATCACTTCTGAGGCAGTTAAGTATAGACACCTAAAATTAGCTATCTCCTGATATCCAAACCAAATAGATTTTACATTTTCTTAAGAAATACTGCAGACTCCTTTGATGTTTCTTCACTTCCAGTTATAATTCTGATAGTATTATATAAGCACTTAAAATTCTTACAAGTCATATTTATTATATTAAGTGGTTGGAAATTCAAAAACTTTTCTTCTAGTTGTCTATGATACATTTAAGATTAAAAAAAGTCATTACTTTTGCTTGAAAAAAGGAGTTCATTTAGAATTATTTCTGTTATTATAGAAACTGGTTCAAATAAGTATGACATTATTTTTGTTGTAGTAGAAAAAAGAGAATCTATACTGCCTTTCAGATTTACTGCCTTTGATAGAAATGGAGTTGCTGTGTTATATTTTGATTCAATTTTTTAAATCTTTGATATATGTTACTGCTGTAGGCAAAAGTATATTAAACTGATAAAGCAATTATTTTTATTGATACGGCAATTATTTTTATTCTCATGAAAACATATATCTTTCAAATAAATAGCATGCTTTTCTTCTAATAATATCATTGGAATTAAAGATTTTTAAAGATACAAACTCTCTTGCTGTCACTAAAATTGTCTTCCAAGGAAATATATTTTATAATTTTAGTCTTATACTAAATATTTAAGGGTTTTTTTTTTAATAACCTCACTAAACTCTCAAGGAAATTGAAATAAATGTGGAGCTAGGTTGTAAAGGACAAAATGTGAAAAGACTGCAAGGACTTGGTGTTCTCCAGAAGCCTCAGAAATTCATCACTCCTTGTGTGCCAAGTATTTTATTGCCTCCAGGAAAGCAGGGACCTTGATGTGAAGGACACTTTCTGGCTCTTTAATAGATGTTGACCATTCAGGGCACTGGAAGAAATGAACAAATTTTCAATATTATTTTTTCCCTTTATTTGGCTCAATTATGAAGCAACACTTCCTGTCTCTGGTGAATTAAATTTCCACAGTGACATAGTTTCAGAGATTTTTCTGGATTATTATACTTTGATAGTTTCTCTCCCGCTAGTTCTCTTGGTTCCCTGAAGTGCAGGTGCTTCAGTTCCTGATACAAAGAATAACACTGTACTGCAGCTGCCAAGGAGTAAAATATGCTAGTCAGCATTCTGAAAGCTCATCTGCATAACGTAATGGTGTAAATGGTGCCGAGCAACATCTTAATTGCAGGTGTTATTCTGAGGTTGGAAAGCAAGTCAATGTCATCTGCCTTAAGATCTTAAAGAAGTGGAGGGGCTTTGCTGAAACTAAGAAAAAGTAACTTTGTTAACGGATTAAGAAATAAGGAAAATCGTGGGAATTCCCCCGCCATCCACTCATTAGGACTTGGTGCTTTCACTGCTGTGGCCCTGGGTTCACTCTTTGGTTGAGGAACTAATCCCTGGTAACAAGCTATGCTGAGTCGAAAACAAATTAGGAAAATCAGAATTTACTATGTTTTCTTCATCATTCCAAATGGAATTTTTCACCATGCTAATATTAATATTTAATTAGTATGACATGTTTTGCCCATCAGTGTTAATGGGTTCACATGGAGAACTTACACTTTCTAAAAATTTTGATTTCATATTTTATCTCAACTTTTGCTTATATACTAAGATTCAGATTAATTTTAGAACAAACATGTAATTAATAAAATTGACATAACAAAATGAACCACATTCACATTTCTTAAAGCTATGAAATTGTTCGTTTTGACTGTCATTGTTGAGTAACATTCAAATAGCTAAAAAATAAAGGCTCCCACATTTTAGTTCATTTTAGTTTTCATCCATTTTTCTATCCCTGTTATATTCTACACAATTTTTAAAACATCTTTGTTTTTTCCTGCTTTATATTTTGTCTATATGATGCATTCCTTACTTAATTTGCATTCCACATCTTCACATTATTGAATGTATCTGAATTTGCAGGCTTCAAAATTAGCATCTGTTTCTCATTAATCAACTTTCATTTCCTCAGGTGTTAGTGATGTAATTACAGTCAGGTGTACAAGTCTGGCTTCATGTATTCTTATTAGTACAGCATCACATTCTTATCACTTTTACTATTTGGCTCTAATTGCATTTTCTGCATAAAATTTCTATAGGGCTTCTTATTGCATTAACATTATTATGTACACTGCAATTTGCAGAAATGTTAATGTTTTAAGAGAAAAATTTATTACACACTCCTCAAGAAGAAAATTCACAATTTTACTTCTGTATCTGTGACCCTCATCCTTTCCATATTTTACTTAAAGAAAAACATGTTATTTATTTATAGCTCCTTACTTTGGCCACCTCATGCAAAGAGTTGACTCACTGGAAAAGACTCTGATGCTGGGAGGGATTGGGGGCAGGAGGAAAAGGGGATGACAGAGGATGAGATGGCTGGATGGCATCACCGACTCGATGGACGTGAGTCTGAGTGAACTCTGGGAGTTGGTGATGGACAGGGAGGCCTGGCGTGCTGCGATTCATGGGGTTGCAAAGAGTCAGACACGACTGAGCAACTGAACTGAACTGATGGGGTTTAATAGTTGTACCTTTGAGGTTCTTAAGATGATGAAGTTGCTTTCTCAAAAGAACCCCTGTTCATTCCATGAGTATATTTTCTTTTTATCCTGATTGTTTATATCTCCATTCCTCCATCCACCCCTTCATTCATCTGTCCATCCATGTGCATAATATTTTAGCAGTAAAGGTAGTTTATTCATACTGACTCACTTGTACACATATCGATTCCTCAGCTGAGTATTTGACAAATTATAAATGATTCTTAGAAAACATATCCTTATTAACTGATTTCCATTACACATATGTCTTGAAAAGTGTTTTCAGGTGCATCCTTACTCAAAACAGTAATAATATCTTATGAGCTTTATTTTCTATCAGGATATTGGAACGATGCCAGTCAGGATTATTCATTATTCAGTTGTCAGTGTCTATTTCACCATTTTTTTTCTTGTCTTTGACGTATGAGTTGATGGAAATAGATTCTCCATTTTTCTAATGAAAATTTTCAGAAGAAATAGTTCTTTTTACCCAAGATCTGACATCATATTTTTATGTTTCATGTGAGGAAATAAACAACAACAAAAGAGTTCTCCTAATTAGAATATCTCTTTGACTTGAATGGTTCAGTATAGCATTTTTTCCTTTGAATTTAGTTTTTCTAGTGGAAATCATTTAATTTCTATACTATTATATGCTATATTATAAAAATATCATATCATATTGATAAGTTTAAATTGTTAGCAAGTGAGTTGTAATTGACATAAAAATCACTAGAGCTAAGTGATTTTTCCTAACTAAGGAAAGAATTATGGGGTAGAATTGGATAGATCAATTTTGGCGATTATTATAATAGACACATGAGAGAGAATTGACTAATTTGGTGATAGGTCCACCAAAACTTGCTCATGGATTAAATGGGGTGGTAAGGAAAATAAGAGATCAAAAATGTCTTATTGGATTCTTGTTGAATTAGTCGATGGATGTAATATCATTTCCTGACATGAAAAACACTATTTGGTATGTGTTCTGGGAGATAATTTCATTTTGGAAGTACTAGGTTCTAGATGACTATAAAGAATTCTACTTCTACAAGTGATGGTAACTTTTCTTCTACTTGCCCAATATTATTTATATCTATTTAGTCTTAATTCATTAGCTAAAATAATAGAATAATGTTAACTGCAGTCATCTTGCTTATTATGAAGATCAATACTAAGAATGATGTCTATTATTGATTATGGGGAATTCATGTTAACATTTATTTTAATTCTTAAAAAATGTTTTAAGTAAGCCCTATAACAACTTTCCATCATCCAGTAAACAAATATTATTTTTATTTTTGATTTAGAAATATAAGATAATTTTAACATATTTTGATGTTATCTATTAATTTCTTAATAAAAATCATGATTGTATTTTGGGTGTAAAATTATATATAGCTGAATGGAATTTTTCTTTTGGATTTTGCCATGAATATTATAGATACTGATGTATAGTACTGTTTTTGCACAAAATAATATCATGTTTAAAGAGATTTCATGAGAAAACTTAAGAAACTTACCATCTTTTGTTAATAGAAATTAATTTTTTTCTTGAGTATTTGTAAGAATGCAAATGTAAAATAACTTGCAAAGAAGGCTGAGCACCGAAAAATTGATGCTTCAAATTGTGGTGCTGGAGAAGATTCTTGAGAGTCCCTTGGACAGAAAGGAGATTAAACCAGTCAGTCTTACAGGAAATCAACCCTAAATATTCATTGGAAGGACTGATGCTGAAGCTATGTGAAGAGCAGACTCATTGAAAAAGACCCTGATGCTGGGAAAGATTGAAGGCAAAGAGAGAAGAGGGGGGCAGAGGATGAGATGATTAGATGGCATCACTGACTCAATGGATATGAGTTTGAACAAACTCTGGGAGATAGTGAAGGACAGGGAAGCCTGGTGTGCTGCAGTCCATGGGGTTGCAAAGACTCAGACGCCACTTAGTGACTCAACAGCAAACATTAGTAGGTATATTTGTTAAAATTAAAAAGCCAGTGTTGATATAATTAACCAAAGTCCACATTTTATTCAGAGTTCTTTAGTTTTTACCCAATGTCTTCTTCTGTCTTGGGATCTCATCCAGGATACTGCATTACTTATAGCCATTATGTCTTCCTAGGCCCCTCTTGACTGTGACAGTTTCTCATACTTGCCTTGATTTTCATGACACTAACAGTTTTGAGGAGTGTTGTTCAGTTACTTTGTAAAATATCCCTCTACTGAGATTTGTCTGATGTTATTCTCATGTTTAGTTTGAGGTTTTGAGGTTGGTGAAATAAGACCACAAAGACAAAATGCCATTTTATCACTTTTTGTCAAGGGTACGTATTATCAGCGTGCTGTCACTTATCATAAATTTTGAGCTTTGTCCCTGGCTGAGGTAGTGTTTCTCAGGTTTCTTCACTGCAAAGTTATTCATCCCCTCACCCCCTGCTTCCATAATGTATTCTTTGGAACAACATCACTATGCATAGCCCATACTTTCAACATGGGGAGTGGTGCTCAACTTTTTCAGGGTGGAGTATTTACATATATTATTGGGAATTTTTCTGCATTGGAGATTTGCATCTTCTCCACCTCTCTATGTTTTATTATTTATTTGTACCAATTTGGATTCATTCATGGTTTTTATTGATTTCTTGCTTACATTGCTCCAGCTTTGGCCATTGAGTGCATTTTCAGTTTGCTCTTGTGTCTGACATGTTCTCATCAATGTATGTGTATGTGTAAAACTTTCTTCTTTTATGGTGCTACAAGCCTCTTCAGATTTTTATTTTTCTAAGTTTGTTGAGGTATGTTTTATGGCACACAGTGCAGTCTGTCTTGGTGAATATTCTATGTAGTTTTGAGAAAAATGTGTATGTTTTTGTGTTAATGAATTGACGTAGTCTGTAGAATATTATATCAAGTTGATTGATGGTATTATTAAATTCAATGATACCTTTACTGATTTTCTGTCTCCTGGATTTGTCCATTTCTGATACAAAGTGTTGAAGTCTCCACTTATGGTAGTGGATTAATCTATTTTTCTTTGCAGTCATATTACTTTTTGCCTCACATAGTTTGATATTCTTTTTTTATTAAGTGCATGAACGTTAAAATTATGTCTTCCTGAAGAATTGCCCTCTTTATCACTACATAATGCCTTTCTTTATACCTGATGAAAATCTTCTCTCTCAATTTTATATAGCCCCTTTTTCCTTCTTGATTGACATCTTGATCGATGTCAGCATGGTATATTTTTCTTCATTAATTTCCTTTTAATCTATATGTGCCTTCATATTTAAAGTGGGTTTCTAGTAGACAACATATAGTTGGGTCATGGTTTAAATCCACTCTGACAATTTCTATCATATATTTTACTTGATGTATTTAGACCATTGATGTTCAGAGTGATTGCTGGTATAGTCAGATTGATATCTACTGTAGTTGTTATTGTTTTCTATTTGTTGCTCTTGTTCTTTGTTTATGGTTTTGGCTTCCACTAATTTTCTGCCTTTTGTGGTTTCGTTTAGTGTTTTATGTTATTCCACTTTCTCTCTTTTCCTAGTATATCAGTTATATTTATTTTTAAGTTTTTCTTTGTGGTTTCCTCAGAATTTGCAGTACACATTTATAGCTAATCTAAGTCCGCTTTCAAATAATACCATACCACATCATAAATAGTGTGACTACCTTATAATAAAAAAGTCTTTTTTCCTCCCTCCCTTCTTTGTATTATTACTGTCATTCATTTCACTTATATATAAGCATACCTAAATATACATGCATACACATATATATGATATACATAAGCACATGTACTCAAAAACACTTGGTATTATTATTTTAAGTAATTCTTACCTTTGGTTCTTTATTGGTAAGGTTTAATTTTTTCCCTCTTGCTTCTTTCAAGATTTTTTAAAAAATTTGATTTTCTTCAGTTTGCATGTAATACATTGAAAAGCAGAGACATTACTCTGCCAACAAAGGTCCATCTAGTCCACATTATAGTTTTTCCAGTAATCATGTATGGATGTGAGAGTTGGACCATAAAGAAAGCTGAGCACTGAAGACGCTTTTGAACTGTGGTATTGGAGAAGACTCTTGAGAGTCTCTTGGACTGCAGAGATCAAACCAGTCAAACCTAAAGGAAATCAGTCCTGAATATTCATTGGAAGGACTGATGCTGAAGCTGAAGCTGAAGTTCCAATACTTTGGCCACCTGATGTGAAGAATCAACTCATTGGAAAAGGTCCTGATGCTGGCAATGATTGAAGGCAGGAGGAGAAGGGGACGACAGAGGATGGGATGGTTGGATGGAATCACTGACTCAATGGACATGAGTTTGAGCAAGCTCTGGGTATTGGTGATGGACTGGGAAGCCTGGTGTGCTGTAATCCATGGGGTGGCAAAGAGTCAGACATGACTGAGCAACTGAACTGAACTGATTTGGTGAGGTGGTTATTTATCTTACTAGGTGCTTTCTGAGCTACCTGGAACTATGTTTGGTGACTGAAATTACTTGGGAGAAATTCTTTATTGTCTCAAGTATTTATTCTTTCTCTTTTATCTCCTTCTGGTGTTTTCATTTCACACTTGTTACACCTTTCATAATTATCCCACAGTCTTTGGATAGTCCCTTATCTTACTTTCAGCCTATAATCTCTTTGCATTTTCAGTTCAAAAGTTTCTATGTGGGCTTCCCTGATAGCTCAGTTGATAAAGAATCAGCCTGCAATGCAGGAGAAGGCAATGGCACCCCACTCCCGTGCTCTTGCCTGGAAAATCCCATGGACGGAGGAGCCTGGTAGGCTGCAGTCCCTGGAGTCACTAAGAGTCGGAAGTGACTGAGCGACTTCACTTTCACTTTTCACTTTCCTGCATTGGAGAAGGAAATGGCAACCCACTCCAGTGTTCTTGCCTGGAGAATCCCAGGGATGGGGGCGCCTGGTGGGCTGCCGTCTATGGGGTCACACAGAGTCGGACAAGACTGAACTGACTTAGCAGCAGCAGCAGCAGCAGCAGCAGCAGCAGGAGACCCCTGTTCGATTCCTGGGTTGGGAAGATCTGCTGGATAAAGAATAAGCCACCCACTGCAGTATTCCTGGGCTTCTCTTGTGGCTCAGCTGGTAAAGAATCCACCTGCAATGTGGGAGACCTGGGTTCTATCCCTGGGTTCAGAAGATCCCCTGGAGAAGAGAAAGGCTACCCACTCCAGTATTCTGGCCTGGAGAATTCCATGGACTGTATAGTCTGGGGTTGCAAAGAGTCAGCGGCAACATTTGTTACACCTTTCATAATTATCCCACCGTCTTTGGATGCTCCCTTCTGTTACTTTCACCCAAAATCTCTGCATTTTCAGTTTGAAATTTTCTATTTACATATCCTCAAGCTCAGACATTCTTTTCTCAGCCATGTCCAGTCTACTAATAAGCCCATCACAGGCATTTTTCATTTGTCTTACTGTATTTTTGGCCTCTAGTATTTCTTTTTGATTCTTTCTTTGAATTTCCATCTCCCTGTTTATATTACCCATTTATTCTTGCATTTTGTCTACTTCCCCATTTACTGTATTCATCAGGGTTGTTTTAAATTTTCAGTCTGATAATTCCAACTACCTTCCTATGTTTGATTCTGTTGTTTGCTCTGTCTCTTCAAACTGTTTTTTTTTCCCCCTTTTAGTATGCTTTGTAATTTTTTACATGATAGTCGCATGTGATGTACCAGGTAAAAGTTACTGCAGTAAACAGACCTTGAGTAATGTGGTCTGCAGTAGATAGAGCTTAAATAATGTGGTAAGGTGTGGAGGAAAGGGAAGCTTTCTCTAGTCCTGTGATGAGGACTATGTTTAGTCTTTTAATGAACTCATACCTTTGACCTGTAAACACAAGTTCTTCTCAGGTTTTGCCCCCTTTAGGTGGGACAGGATGGTTAGACTGGGCTGCATGTGGTATTTTCCTTCTGCAGGTCAGTTAGGCTCTGATAAAATCTCAGTGGTGCAGTCATTGATAAACTGGTTTCATTAAGGGCAGTCTTGTTAAGAAGAGCGCTATGGGTGCTCACTCGCTACAGTTGTATCCGACTCTGCAACCCAATGGACCATCGCCCTCCAGACTCCTCTGTCAATGGGATTTTCCAGGCAAGAATACTGGAGTGGATTGTCATGCCCTCTTTCAGGGCATCTATCCCACCCAGGGATGGAACCCACATCTCCTGCAGCGCAGGCAGATTTTTTACTGCTGAGCCACTGGGGAAGCCTGAGTTCTAGGGAGTACTTGGAAATGGTCCATTTTCCATTTTTCCCTTCCAGAAGCATGAGGGGATTTTTCTCTGATATTCACTGTGAATGAAAGTGAAAGTCACTCAGTCGTGTCTGACTCTTTGCAACTGTACAGTCCATGGGATTCTCCAGGCCAGAGTACTGGAGTGGGTAGCCATTCCCTTCTCTAGCGGATCTTCCGAACACAGGAATCGAACTGGAGTCTCCCACATTGCAGGCGGATTCTTTACCAGCTGAGCTACCAGAGAAGCCCTATTCACTGTGATTACCTATTCCAGTTCCTGTGGGTAAACTCATAAAAGTATAAGGGCCCTCCTGTCGTAAGTTCCCTTGTAAATTTTCTCTCTCAGGCTTGTCCAGACTACACTTCCAGCAGTTCAGGTTTTGCTACTTCAGTACTGATTCCAGCGGAGATGCCTGCTTGGGGAAATCTGCTGATCTGCTGATCCTTGCATTAAAAAAAATAAGTTTAGATATAAAATCAAGAGTATCTTGGGATTTTAAAAACAGTTTGATATTAGAATTAAATTTTTGTATTGCTGTTTTATTTAAATCCGTCATTCACATATTTCCTCTCACTGATTTATATCATACTTATAAACTTTTCTCAAAATTTCTAATGTATACATCTCTGACTTTCACACACTTTTACATAGTTTGCTTCTATATGTAAGTCAGCACTCTGTTCTTAGTACATTTTCTGAAGATAAATATTATATTTTTAAATGATTAGTGAGTTTCTCAAATAAGAATAATTTATACTCTTTATGTATTTCTGTATAAATATTGAACATTTTTTCTCATGAAGTTGTACCACAAATGGAGTAAACTTAAGTTTATTCCTCGACTCTTCCTGAGGGACAGTTACAGCTTCCTAGGGATGGTTCAGTCCCTGATAGGATCACTGCTGATAGTAGGGCCCTGCCTGACTTACGATGGACATGTGGAAATAAATTTCTGTGTTACTTTAGCAGTGGCAATTTAGTAACTTCTGTTTCTATTGCAAGCCTCAACCTCTGCTAAGTTGTGTGAATATTTGTCAAAGATGGCTCTTACAGAGTCACTTTAAATGATGTAGGTTTGTTTTATATATGACATTTATCAAATTCAAATCAGTTTTTGTTTTTCATGAAACAATGGAAATTTCCATGGAAGCATGTGAATAACACGTGATGAAGACCTTACCACTTTAGTGATTTCACAGTTTAAAGTGAAATGACCAGAAAAGTCATTGTTAAGTGAGTTAAAGAATAATTCTATTTTCTTATGAGAAAAGTAAAACAGCTCTAGAAGGGAAAAAATGACAGAGCATTAAAAGTTTCCAGGTGACCCTGACATTGAATCTGGGCATGTCTTTCACACACATACAGACACACACCCACAAAACACACAACTTATTTCATGATTTTGGAATTGTAATTATAATGATTAGAGTACTGTTTACGAATGGAAACAAATTTCTAAAAGAGAATTTAATCATGCAGTATCTTGAATGCTTAAAAATCATTTGGTTTGTATCTATTTTGTTTGCCATGGAGTTACTAAGTATATGTTAAATTTCCCTAAAATATTAATAGGCGTACTAGACTTTGACATCTAGTTTTGGTTTGGAGTGACTTTTCCGCTACTCCAGGTGTTTCCTTGCCTATTGTTCTTGGATTCCTATGCTTTTTCTTACTCTTAAAACTGTAAGAAATGTCTCTGTTCTACAATGCTAGTTTATGGTGAGGGTATTTTCGAGGCAAATGAAGTGCAATAAATGAAACTGCCAAGTTAATGCAGAGGCTCCACAAGAACTGAAATTTTTGTCCTACAATGAATTATTTTTTTCACATTGTTTAGTGAAAAAACAACCTAATAGCTTCTTTCCTGTAGCTGAATAAGCAGTTATGTGGTTATTCTCATGTTTTAAAAATATCTCCAAAGACTCCACCCTTCAATGAAGTTTAAATAGTGTGTGAAACACAGTAACAGAGAGAAAATACAAAATGTGGTTTTCACTCCTGAGGTATAAAGTGGGCAAACACATACTATTCAAAAATGATATTAATACATATGTACATCTCTTTCAAAAGCAAGACGAAATTCCATAAACCCACAGTCTTTGAATAAGAGGCATGTGCCCACTGGGATGCTAAATTTGCATATCACGGGCCAAGTGCAGCACAGATGCCAAGGGTGACTTCTGGATGAAGGTGTCACCCGTGAAATGACAAAAACTGACTCCTTGCATGTCTACCTCCCTGCCGCTGGTAACTAAGTAATCCTGTTACTTGGCTGATTTCCTAATAAACTACAGGTGGGCGGGTGTTGAGGTTGTGCCATGACAAATCATCATCTGTTAGATCAAAGTGCAGAGGGAAGAGTGGCAGGTGCGCAGTATTAATAGCTACATTTATCACCCCAGTCACTTAATAGTTGCTTCTGGTGTGGCGCCCTTGTAGCACTGCATTTCATGGACTCCAAAAGCATTTTGATGAAGCATAATGTGCTCCATGCTGGCAGATTCTCATGTGCTAAGTGTTGGGTCTGTGTGCTTCATTCCCTAATGAGGTACTGGTGTAGCAAACAGATATAGGGAACCACTTGTAAGTGAGTTATCATTCATGTAGCTCTTCTGTGAACAAATATTAGCATTTGCCTTTATATTTTTAATATGTGTTTGAAAATAAAATTAATTTATTCATCTGGTTTTTATAAATATTTTCCCATATAAATATTTATATCTATTGCTGACATTTATCAATTGCCTTCTGTATATCAACCGGGTATTTATTTAGGCTTTTATATATGTGTGGTTTTAGAATAGTTCTTTTGTAGAGATTATTGTATAGTTGTAAGTAATAATATATTGGCTATAATTGTAATCAAGTATTAAAGAATAACAGACTAAAAACAGACTAAAATTATGAGAAACTTAAAAGTTTAGTTATATTGTTCTGCTGGATGAGGAAAACCTTTTATAGTTAAAGGCAAATCAAAGACATAGAGCACAAAAAGTTTGGAAATTTTTGGTAATTTTCTAGTACTATGTGCAATAATATATCAGTGGCTGAATGTTCCAGTGTATATTCTGATTCTGATGTAAATCTTAAACTGCGTTTGATTATATATGTGTATTTGCGTGTGTTTTTGTATTTTAGAAAGCCTGTAGAAAGCCTCGGAGAGGAAAACAGGATGGGGAAATGATGAGAACTGTTATTTGTATAATATGTAATGAGCACACACTTGAAGACTACTTTTGTGGATATTCTGATGAACTTGAGTAAATATGCTGTTCTTGTATTCCTTTCTAGCCTTTTTCTGCCAGTGTGGGCCAGGTCACCCATGTGTTTATAATTGTTTCTGGACTTCCATGTGGTTGTCTGTTTCCCAAATTATGGTTTTCTTGGCTTTGAAAATGTCACTACATCTGTCTCATTCTAACATCCTGAGATGCAAATATTAGAACACATGAAACTAAAAACTGGGAAATAATCAACATTTTATACGTTTGGGGTTTAACATAGATGTAAAACAATATTTTCTTTTGGACCTACACCTGTTGTTTGCAGTGATGGAATGTCATTTAACACTATGTTAAAATGTATAAAAATATAAAATCTAAGACAAGTTATGGAAAACATCACTTTTTCTAGTTTGTTTCAAATGTCTAAACAGTCTAATGCAAATTTGTAAGTTTAATTTCAGTAAAATTTTTAGAAAAGGAATAATTGTTGCTCCTATATATTAAAATGTGTTAGATTTTGACCCTAGAGCATAGTGAAACGTTGATATACTTCTTATATAAAAACAGTTAAGTCATCTTTATCTTTTTGCATTTCTCCAAATATATCTCTGTGCTTAACTGTCCAAACCTGGAAACCACAACTATACTCCAATAAGCTGTGCAAGAAGATGGAGCTGTACTGCTGTCTTCTGAACATTTTAGCATTTGCTATCAGCGGACCTCACTGTCCTGTTGTCATGATACCTGTTGAAGAGATTACTAGTCCTGCACCCCGAGCCATCCTCTACTTCTCTACTAGTAGGATTGTGGCTAAAATACACTTTTTAAGCTTTCTTGTGTCAATAGTTAAGTGAGTCCCTGTGACTAGATCTCATCAGTAAAATGGGAGAAGAAGTGATATGAGTAAGCTCTGAAACAAAGCTTTTAAGCTGGATATTTGCCTCCTTTACGTTCTCTGTCCTCTTTTGCTCGCTGGCTGAAGATGACAGTGAGGCGATAACAATTAGAGAGGAGCCGCAGATGTAAGGAGCCTAGGTCATTGACTATTAATATTAACACAGCTCTTGTCAACCAGAAATAAATACCCTGGACCGTTAACCTAAAAAGGAAACATCTATTATATTCCACCAATACACATTTCTAAGTATATTTATTCCATTATATAATACTGTTATATATTTATTACAGCATTTTAATTTAATCCATGTGCTATGATGCCAGTGTATGAAACATGAACTAAAATCAAGACAAACATAGAGATCCGGCAGGGCCAATTACTAACTCGAGTCTGCTAATGGTGGGTGTTGAGGGCATTATGCTGAGACATTTTGTGAATTCCTTAGGATGCAGCCCTACAAACTGCCATGATCAATCAGCACAGCTGTCACAGGGAGTGAACATAGAATGGTTACAAGTGTTTCACATATTCACCCAACCTGTGGTTGTGGTTGTCTTGTCTATAAAATTAAAACATTGTTAAGTATTACACACAACATGCAATATAGGAGGCTTTGTCTTTAGAGATTTGGAAGTATCAGTTTTTATAAAATATTTAATGTTCTCCACAATAATCATATATCTGTTAACGTCCCTTCCTGTAATATCACAATTTCTTTCTTCCCTCCATTCTTTCCTCCAAACCAAAAGTTTGAAAATTTAAAACAAATCATTGTTTTCTTCTATATGTTTTTGGAAGATTAAAACTTAGAACTTTATTTAAAAAGCAGAGTATGGAATCTGTCAGACAAGTATAATTTAATATATTTAACATATTTGACATTATATAATTTAACATATTTAATGTAATGTAGCTTTGAAGATACGTATATTGGAGGGAATGTTGTGAGGAGAAAAATGGATGGAGTTTAGCACGTCATATGCAGCGCACTCCGGGAATGAGAGGGTAGCTTTATGTTTCAGTTTAGAATGAGAGAAAGCTCTTAGTGGGATTTTAATATGAAAGTTGCGATGTAGAGAGGATAGAATGGGATAACTGGAGGACTAGGAGAGAGAGTGGCTGGCTCTGAGGGAGGGCGATACCTCCATGTGACAAGAACAATGAGAGTTTAGTCTGTCCCCCACAGCCCCTCATGGCACCCATGAGGATGACCAGACTTTGGAGGGCAGCATGTTGGCAGTCTGGACATAAGGTGCTGATGCTCCAGCATCGGAAAAGCCTGCTGTGACCAAGATTTGTACTTTAGAGCCAGAGCTGCTTGTCAATGGACCCCTTAGGTGAAGGCTATGGGCACTGGAGAGACCCTTATGCCTGAATGAAAAAGTTCCTTCCCTCATTTCTTTTAATACCACAAATGTTTATTTATACTTCTAGCCCCACTCTAATAGAAAGCAAAAGGGAAATAGACTTAAAACATACATGAAATAATCTCATACCTTGAAGTGTAGTAGTTGGGAGTTATCTACATTGGTTGAGAAAAATCCATGTGGAGTGAAATTTACTCCTGGCACCTATAAAAAATGTGGGATCTCTGAATTCATCATTGACTTTCATCCAACGTGAGTTCTGCAGTAGCAAAAGAGATCAGTGTCAGTATACAAGTTGTTCTGTGTTTACTTTTCTTTGTGTTTACATTATATATATATATATGTATATATATAGATATATAATCACTCTTTAATGTTTTGGTTATGTAAGATAGTAAATTAGGGAAAGCAGGGCAAGGGACATAAGGAGACTTTATAGTATTTTGCAGTTTTCTTGTAGGTCTAAAATTAGTTCAAAATAAAATATTAAAAATTAAAAGGCACAGGTTTTCAGAAATCAATCTTAGCTTGGAGTTATTTAATATAGTGTTTTAAAAATAAACAACCCAATGCTCTTTATAGTCTCTACAATAAAACATAGGAATATACTAAACTTATAAAGGCTGAGTCATCAAGAAATACTTATATATTAGCACAAAAGTTATTATAAAAATTATTTTACAAGGTAGGCTTCAGTGGGAAATTCACCAGAGGAACATCAAACAAGGCTCCAGGAACATAAGGTGCTTGTGTACATGTTTGTTGAGCAGAGTTGTTGGTGGAGGTTTATTCAAGAAGTATTGTAGAAACATGGGTGTTACTAAGGAAAAGTTTCAGAGATAGGTATTGTCAGAAGAAAACTCCTGAAGGGTGTGAATCTAAGCTGAATGATGTGAGGGGGCTGAGATTTGGTCTAGGAATTTACAAGTGAGAATTTCACATCAGTGCATGATGAGAAAGCAAACTGAATTGTTAGAAAAGATTTGCCTGTGGGTTTTTAAAATAATTATTTATTTGTTTATTTTTTGGTTGTGCTGGGTCTTGGTTGCTGTGTGCGGGCTTTCTCTAGTTGCAGAGAGCAGGGGCTGCTCTTCAGTGCAACGTACGGGCTTCTCATTGCGGTGGCTTCTCTTGTGGAGCACAGGCTCCAAGCATGTGGGCTTTGGTAGTTGCAGCACATTAGAGTACAGGCTCAGTCACTGTGGGATGTGGGCTTTAGTTGCCCATGGCATGTGAAATCTTCCCAGATCAGGGATCAAACCTGTGTCCGCTGCATTGGCAGACAGATTCCTCTCCACTGTTACCACCAGGGAAGTCCTGCTTGTGGTGTTTATGTCTCTGAGTATGGACTGGGGTGGTACTGGGGCAGATTTGACTTTAATATGAAAAGAATTAAAAGTAAGTCATCAGAGCAATCATGGTCAAAAGAAACTGACATTTGAATAAAATGGCAGTATAGACGTACAGATGTGAAAAGGAGAACATCTAGGTCAAATAGTCACCTTAGACTACCCTAGCATGAAAGTACGGCGTGTGGTTGGTAGAGTATAGGTGAAGATGTACTTGGTACCTAGAGTTAAAAGAAAATGAGCCTGTGAGCTCATTGAAAACTGGTTAGTATCCATTAGCCTTGAAATCTGAGGAGCCTCTAGAGATAGATACTCTGGGATTTTGACCTGGACCCTCTCTCTATCTCTTAGAGTAGTGATTGGAAAAGTGTGGTCACCTGGCCAGCTCCATAACATATACCTGGGAACTTAAATGTACCACCCCAGACTTAGTGTATCAGAAACTTTGTGCTGTGGCTCAGCAGTATGTGTTTAACAAGCTCTCTAAGTGTCTATGATGCCATTGACTTTGAGAATTCTGTCTTGGAATAAGTCACTTCCATTTATACAAATGAAATTTATTCTGTAGACACTCATAGCTCACTAGTTTTTGACCTTTCCTTGTATACCTATTAGGTATACACTGAAATTTTAATCTAAATACTTTCATCAAGCCTTTTCAAATCCATTCTGTTCATGTTTTTTCCCTGCAAATCCTATCAGAATGACAAAGAACATTTGACCCTGTCAGTTGTTAACATTAGAAAAACTGATGGTAGAAAAATAATAAAATTGTCAGAGTTGTTGAAGGATGCAAAGAACTAGGGTTAATTTCATCTGTTAAGTAACTGATTGAATTGACAGCACACCAAAAATTTTGCAACAAGTTATATTGTACACTGAGTGGAGTGAATTAATTTAGGAAAGAGTATATTGTCATACATAAGCATTCCTAGCAAGACTTCACTTGCACCTGTTAAACTGTTTCAAAGAATAAAAAATGCCTGTGCACTCAAGCCAGAAAATTCTACTCACTGCCAGCTTCACTGTGAGGTAAGATGCAATTGGCAACTTAAAGACAGATCAGCAACCAATCCTTTCCCCAGAGTGTCACTTAAAATAACTGACTTTTTTTTTCCTGTTATGAAAAAAAATCAACCAGCAATCTGTCACGTTTTTCATTTGCATTTGCCAAGCAGCTGTATTTACAGAAAGCAATGGCCTAATTTTTAAAATCTTGATTTCTAATTGAGCAGTTTGGTGGTCTAATGATTTTAGTTTGTGAAACTCGTAAAATGCATGGGCCAAAGTAGCTTGAACCGTTTCCCTCTTTCTTCTCTTCCATGTTCTCATTATTTATAATGAGTCTTCCCAGAAACCTTTCAGTGCGTTCCTTGCTGAGTGCATGGACACTGGTGAAGCGGGGAGATAATCAACTCCAGGCTGGGACTTCGAAGCCGCGCCAACAAGCTACTCATGACTCCAGCAGATGTTTCTGCTTTGGGGGGCCAGAAGAAATTTTATAGGGTTTTTCCTCCCTTTTGGGGAAAATTGCCAGAACAGTCAAGAAATGGGAAATATATAGGCCTGCTTGCATTTCCAAGTTGGGAGGGATATTATGTCCAATAAAAGGAATCTTGAAGAGAAGAATTTCTGAAGACACCATCTCACAATAGCCATGTAAAATGTTCACCAGGAAAAAGAGGAACCATGAAAAGCTCACTTGGCTTCAGATTTCTCTGTATATTGAAATCTGTATGAATGTTAGAGGATATAGAAATAATACCTATTTATAATAAAAACACACGTGGGAGTCAATAAGGACTTTACCCTTTCCCTCACCAAAAGACACAAATGCAGGACTCTAAATTTCTTTACTGCCTTTTTAATTTGTCTGTCTTTCATAAAATAATTTAAATTATGAATCCACTGAGGGAAAGAATTTTGCAGAAGGCCTCTGAGCCTTTTTTTTTTAATTGACTTTGAACCACATAGTAAAATTTTGTTTCTGAGAAGAGCACAATTAACAAACACTTTCCTGAATGCAGAAGTGTGAGATTAAAAGCTATCCTTGACTCTGGTGAACTTTTGGATCTTGAGAAAAGCCTAGGTGAAAAATCATGTGATTAACATCCGAGATAACTGGTCACGTGAAATGCATGTGACGTGAAACCCTGGAGCTGTGCTGTGCTCTAGTTCTGGGGGTCAGAAGTTTCACTTTTGAAACAGAGTCCAAACTATGAGGGAGAGAGAATGCTAATAAGCCACTTGCTAGACTTATTTATGTAACTGGAGGTGAAGAAGATGAGCTTGGAGAAGAAGGCTGCTGCAATTCTCCAGGGTTTTTCTGTGTAACAAAGCTGTCTGCTAAGAACCAGGAATAGAGACCTATTAGAAAAGCATTCTGCTAACCCTTAACTAAAATATTCTGATGTCATAGGCTCAAAGTCATGTAGAACAGCTAACTCAGGGCATATGATTGACTAGAAATAGTAATGTAGTCTGTCTGTTTAGTAACTCAGAGTTACTTATAATTAGTCACAGCTTATGTTTCATATGTTTGACAAGAAAAACATTTGAGATGCTTCTACTGAGGAACTGTACTATGAAGGAAATGTAGCATCTACCTACTAAAGTTCTAATGGACTTTGTGGACTTCAATATCCATTAGTTGATTTATTGTTAAAGATGGGAATGTTAATGAAGGTCCCAGCAAACCTCTCAGAACCTCCCCTTGATCTCTGAGAGGAGGAAACTTCTACCTGTTATATGTGCTGTATAACTTGTTACAACATTTTAGTGGCATCCCAATTACCTAGTGTATTTCAGCTTCATCTAAGTTAAGACTTGAAGGTTGAGTTATACTTTGGCCAACCTGAGGAATCCCACGGACAGAGGAGCCTGGCGGATTACAGTCCATGGGGGTCACAAAGAGTCAGACAGGACTGAGAAATAAAGCATGAACAGCCCACCAAACTGAGGAAACATGTAGAAAGACTCGGAGCTGAAACAAAAGCATTTGAAAAATAAAATTCATATACATAAATATCACATATAGTGTCAGGAAACGGATAAGGGTAAAACTAGTGAGTTATGCAGGAACAAGGTAAAAATGGACTTCCAAACCATAGAAAATGGCTTGGAGGAGAATAAGAAGAGTCTCAGTGTAGCCAGTTGCAATGGTGTTGGAACAAGATGTTACTCTGAGTGAGAAAGTGAAAGTGAGAATTAGAGAATGTTAAAAGTTTTAATTGATCAGACTTGCACATTGATTGCATATGGGAATGATGGAGAAGGAAGGTCAAAGATTATTTATAGTTCCTGGCTTGAGCAATTGGTTGGATAGGAGTATGTGCATGCTGAATCACTCAGTTGTGTACGACTGTGATGCCACGGACAATAACCCACTAGATTCCACTGTCCATGGATTTTTCTAGTCAAGAGTATTAGAGTTGGTTGCCATTTCCTCCTCCAGGGGAATCTTCCCAACCCAAGGAATGAACCCATATCTCTTGTGTCTCTTGCACTGGCAGACAGATTCTTTACCACTGAGCCACCTGGGAATCCCTGGAAAGGAGTACCATTCACTAAAACATTTGCAGATGTGAAGGGGAAGATGGATTTACTTCCAGCACTTGACTATAGAACAGTTATTTCTAGGCATCCTCAGTGTGTATGTGTGTGTGCTGTCACTTCAGTCATGTCTGATTCTTTGCGACCCCGTGGACTGTAGCCCACCAGACTCCTCTGTCCCTGGGATTCTCCAGACAAGAATACTGGAGTGGGTTGCCATGCCCTCCTCCAGGGGACCTTCCCAACCCAGGGATCGAACCCATGTCTCTTAGGTCTCCTACACTGGCAGGCAAGTTCTTTTCTACTAGTACCACTTGGTGTGTTCCAAACCTGTCCATGGTCCATGCATATTCTGTTTTAGCAACATCCTGAAAGTGCAGTGATCAAAGGTAGGCTGATTGCCGGTGCCACGCTCCCTGGCTGTGCTGGCCCCCTAATTGTCTTCTGGGCCCAGCAGCTAGTTCTGCCCCTCCACAGTGCCCATGGACACTGCTGCTGGCCCTTACTGAAGAAAGGAGAGGTGTTCTGCTCCAAATTATCACCCCAAACCAAATCATCATGGGTTATAATGATGGCATTCAACTTCTGGTTACAAGTTCTCTTTGTTAGAATTTCAAAACTAGTTCTTCAAGATAGATAGAACTAGTCTCTCTCCCTTCATTTCCCCTGCTATCTTCATTTCTTCCCCTGATCACTCTGAATTTCCTTCTTCCTAGTCTAGAACACAAAGGCACCATGTACACAAGTTATGGGAAAACACCAGCATCCGCTGTGGTCACCTGCTTTCCAGTTCTACCAAAAGCAAGAACACAAGTCTTCCTTTGAGCTAAATTGGGACACCTTGTTGAAGTAACCACATCTTATGGGTTTTTATGCCATTTGGCCATGGGTCATTAAAGAAGAGGGTCCTTGAAGCTCAACCACACGGTGCTTCTCAAACTGTTGATGTGTGTGTGAATCACAGGGAGAATCTGTTAACAGGCAGATTCTCAATCAGTGGTTCTGGGAACAGGGCTTTGAGCCTGCCATTCTAACAAGCTTTGGAGTCATCTGCAGCCCATGCTTTGAGGAGCAAAGTTTAAGGAATTTTTAAGGAAAATTTTTTTTTCTAGTTTAAGGAATTTCCTCAGAGTACAGGGGAAGGAAGAAAGGCATTTATTTACTGCATGGCAGTGTGTCTGGTGTGGCTTACATGTTAAGTTAGTGACAGTCTCATGAATAGAAGAACGAACTTCCCCTACTCTCCCTCCACTGTAATCAGCAGTATTTCCCTCGAATCTATCTTCAAACGTTGGTAATGTTGGTATCTCATTTTGGCATCTAGAGAAGCTTTCTGCCACTCACTATGGAAAAATCTCCCAAAAAAGGTGATGAAATTAATATTTGCTAATATTTGGGGATTTGTTGCTAATTAAAAAATAAAGATCTGATATTTTGCTAACCATCCATGATACTGTGTATGTGGTAATTTATTAAACCTGTGGAAATGTTCACATAACAGATATCCTTAGCTGAAGTAACTGCTTAGAATATGGTTTCATGCTATCTAATAGAAAGATAACTATAAAGTAAAATCCTGTGCATTTATTTCTTTTTAAAGATAATTGAATTGACAGTTTCGGTTTTAAAATTTGTTTTAATACATAGATGGAATTTTCCTGGAAGAAAGATACTCCAGTCAGGCAGAAAGCCTTCTTCATTCGCCTATTATCTTAAAAATGTGCTTCTAAAGCAGGAAGGTTAATGAACCCTAAACCTGAGAGAGCAGAAGAATTGGGGTGCTGAAAACTGGAGTTCAGCAACACAAAAATAGGACTATCCAGCAGAGAGGGGGATTGCCCCCTCCGACAGAAACATCTGGGCCCCAATTCATACCTGGATTTCTTTATGTCTCATCCTTCTCCCAGCCCCTCCCTTCCTAATGCGGCTGCTCAGGTTTACACAAGTGCTGGCAGAGAAGCAGATGGACTCCACTCACGGGCTGGGGAAGAGCCAGAAAGACTAATGCAAGGTGCTCCCTTCTGACCCTGAGGTGACTGCAGACTTGATCAAAAGGGCTCTTTCTCTCCAGGGAGGAGAGATAATGCAGTCCTATTGCCGGCTGGAAACATGCCCTGTCTTTCTGAAGGCGGCCAGTTCAGCTGTGGTTTGTATGCAGAGTCCTCAGGAGGGTGTGCTGAAGCCATCAAACCCATATCCCCTGGAATGTCTCCTGGGATTCAGACTCTGGCCAGAGAACAGAAATGAAGTAGCTGTTTCCAGCGATTTACAGTTCTTCTAAATATGAGAAGGAAAATGTGTGGAGACGTTTGAGCTCAGCAGGGTCCTTGCTGAACATTTTAGAGAAGTTCCGGTTGCTCCTGGCTGCATCTTGTAATTTTGCATCTCTGTGAATATTCTACCATTTGAAACCTTTCAGGAATATGAAGTCATTCAGAGAGGAAAAATCCCTTTTTTGTTAACCAGCAATATTAATATTTATTGGAAATCTTAAACTGTCTTCCCAAATTAATATCTGATTAAAAAGCCAACTGTAGAGCCAGGAGGTCAGATGATGTACACATATATTCAATTCATAAATCTATCGAAGAGAAGGGATTAAAGAGCCCTTCACTTACATCTAAAAAGTTAGAGAGGGCTGTAAATGGGATCTATTAACCATGTCTATGAGAATTTATATATACGTATAGCCCTAGGTTAAATCAAGCACTAGGTATAATATAGAATATAAAATACTAATCATTTACATTTTCTTTTGTAAGAGAATATGTTTTAGTAGAGGAATTCATTCAGTATTTGCTAAATATACACATTTAGTTGAGACATGAATAGTACAGTAGGAAGGGAATTGATAGTGGTTGTGAAACACAAAGACATAGCATTAGTTTATGGTAGTGGATCCAAAGTGATTTCTTTTTAGCCACATAGGATCTCAGTAAATAATCTGTAAGCCTCTCCAGAATAACAGAAACACATTTAAAAATTGTATGGGTAAAGACTAAAGAAAGTGAGTCTATCCTGTAAATTCAAGGACTCACAACTGGGAAAAGTTAGGTTTACTATTATTAGTTAATACAGTCTATAAATTGGTAAACATTTCTATGTCTTATTACTTACATATTTTAAACCAGTGAAGACATTTAGAGCTTGCCTAGATTACATTGCTGTCTAGCAATGGTTTGATTGTATAGAATGAACTATTTGGCTCACTCAGATTGAAGATTTAAGTCCTAAATAAACCTTCAGATATATTTTGTTTGGTAGTTCAGTATTGCTGTAGTTGCTTTAAGGAAGTATAACTTGATTAAGCTAGCATTGATTTTCTAGTTTATGGACGGCCCTGTCATTACTTATTCTCTTACTCATAGCTTCTTCGCACATTTAAATTAGTTGCCTAACCCTTGAGGGCATTTGAGTTTGCAGTATGGCTTTATTGTCAGACTTCAAATGTTATAATCCTTCCCTTAATGTTGCACACTCTTTGAAAGCAGCACAGTATTTTCCTTGATTTCCTAACAGTAATTAGCACAGTGTCTTAAGTAAATGGGTATTTCTTTCATATATTCATCTAACTCACAAATCTTTTCTATGCACCTATTCTGTTTTAGATAACACACTAGTCAATGAGGATAAGGATGTGAGAGACAGTTCCAGAACTCACTCTTAAAAGTCTTAATAGTTAAGCAAGGTAGGATTTGCTTATTTATTGATAAAATATGTCCTATCTTAAATTCTCTTGTATCATAACTTAAGAAAATGAAAGGATTACCATTCTCTTCCCAGAACAAAATATATTAAAATAAGTAAATGTTATAGACTGAATTGTATCTTCTCACAACTCATATCTAATTCACAATTAAAGTTCTAGCCCTTAGTACATCAAAATGTCACTGTATCCAATATGGCTGATGACTTTGCTATACACATTTTCCTCATGTCTTTGTATGGCAAAGAAAGAGAATCCCAGAAGAAACCACCCCTGATGGCACTTTCATCTTGGACTTCTAGCCTCCAGAAATGCAAGGAAATAAGTTTTGTTGTTTAACCACCTAGTCTATGTTACTAGCAAGTTAATACAGGGTGGTATTTTGTTATTATTTTGGTTTGTTTTTGTATATCTAATTTGATTTCAGTTCATATATAAAAATTCAAATTGCCACGAAGCTAAAACTACTCAAAAAAGTCTTCAAATACAAAAAAAGACAGCAATTTAGTTTTCAGTTTACTATAAATTTTATAGTTTTGACATTTAAAATCATAACTTCTAAATTCTGATCAAAACCAATAAATTCTTGGTTAGCATATGCCTGAGTATTTTTGAGAAGCTCAAGGTAAGTTCACCAAGAATTGTAAATAGTAGTGATTTGGTAATGTTAGAAAATGAATCAAAGATCAGTAAAACATGACACCGTCCAATAAAATTTTGTTTTGTTGTACAACAAAACAAAAATGAAATAAAATAAAACAGCTAGAAGAAAATGAAGAATGTTTAGATGATGTTGGATATGACAATGACCTTTTATCACAGTACTCTTTAGATACCATAATCTATGAAAGAAAGAATTTAAAAATTTTTAAATTTCAAAATTAAAGTATTTTTTTGCAATTAAAAATTTATGCTCTGAAAAAGATAATGTCAAGAGCATAAAAAGACAAAACACAGGTTGGGAGAAAATATTTACAAAAACATAAAAAAGTGTTATCCAAAATAAATAAGGAATTCTTAAAACAATAGTAAAAACACAACCCATTAAAAAATGGGGAAAACACCTAAACAGACACCTCATCAAAGAAGATACACAGATGACAAGCAATCATATGAAAAAAATGTTCAGCATCACCTGTCAATAGAGAATTACAAATTAAAACAACGTTATACTCAGTTCAGTTCAGTTGCTCAGTCATGTCCGACTCTTTGCGAATGTTATACTACTGCCTATCTGTTAGAACAGCTGAAACCCCAAATACTGCCAAGGATGTGGGTCAATAGTAACTCTGATTCATTGCAGCCACTTTGGAAGACAGTTTGGCAGTTTCTCATAAAACTAAATATACTCTTATCATATGATCCAGCAGTCATGCTCCTTGGTATCTACACAAAGGAGCTGAAAACTTATATCCACACAGAAACCTACATGCAAACGTTTATACCAGCTTTATTCATAGTTGCCAAAACTCAGAGGCAACAAAGATGCCCTTCAAGGTGAGTGGACCAAATAAACTTCGGTACACACATTCAATGGAATATTATCAACCATTAAAAGGAAATGAGATACCAAGCCATGAAAAATATGGAGGAACCTTAAATACATACAACAAAAAATTGTAGAAAGGAAATCTGAAAAGGCTGCATGCTGTATGATTTCAACTATATTGCACTCTGAAAAAGGCAAAACTATGAAGATAGTAAAAAAACCAATGGTTGTCAGGGGATGGAGAAGAGATGGGGGAAGAGGGTGGTGGAGAAATGAATAGGCAAAGCACAGAGAATTTTTACAGCAGTGAAACTATTTTGTATGATACTGTGTTGGTATGTGTGTGCTGAGGCGCTTCAGTCATATCCAACTCTTTGTGACCCTATAGACTGTAGCCTGCCAGGCTCCTCTGTCCATGGGATGTATATAACATGGCATTTAACATTTTTTCAAACCAATAAAATGGACCACACTGCAGTGTACAGTAATGTAAACTCTGGATTTTGGATGACTGTGATGTGTCAATATAGGTTCACTGGTTGTAACAAATGTACGACTCTGATGGCCGATGTTGACCATGATGGAGGCTATGCATGTGTGCAGTCTGGCAGATATATGGAAAATCTGTGCCTTCCACTCATATTTCCATGAAGCTAAAACTACTCAAAAGAGTCTTCAAATAACAAAAAAAGAAAGCAATTTAGTTTTCAATTTATTATAAATTTTATAGCTTTGACATTTAGAATCATAACATCTAAATTCTGATCAAAACCAATAAATTCTTGGTGAGCGCATACCTGAGTATTTTTGAGAAGCTCAAGGTAAATTCACTAAGAATTGTAAATAGTAGTGATTTGGTAATGTTAGAAAACGAATCAAAGATTAGTAAAACATGACACCATCACACCGTCCAATAAAACTTATACTTGTGAAGCAAAAAGTTAAGAATGTATCCAAAGCTAGGCATTACTAGCTTACATGCAACCCATCCTCTGGAGCCCAGTTGTATGTTCCTTTCCATTTCATTTCAGTTCAGTTCAGTCGCTCAGTCGTGTCCGACTCTTTGCGACCCCATGAATTGCAGCATGCCAGGCTTCCTTGTCCATCACCAACTCCCGGAGTTCACCCAAACTTATGTCCATCGAGTTGGTGATGCCATCCAGCCATCTCATCCTCTGTCGTCCCTTTCTCTTCCTGCCCCCAATCCCTCCCAGCATCAGGGTCTTTTCCAGTGAGTCAACTCTTCGCATGAAGTGACCAAAGTACTGGAATTTCAGCTTTAGCATCAGTCCTTCCAAAGAACGCCCAGGACTGATCTCCTTTAGAATGGACTAGCTGGATCTCCTTGCAGTCCAGGGGACTCTCAAGAATCTTCTCCAACACCACAGTTCAAAAGCATCAATTCTTCGGCACTCAGCTTTCTTCACAGTCCACCTCTCACATCTATAAATGAACACTGGAAAAACCATAGCCTTGACTAGACAGACCTTAGTCAGCAAAGTAATGTCTCTGCTTTCGAATATACTATCTAGGTAGGTCATAACTTTTCTTGCAAGGAGTAAGTGTCTTTTAATTTCATCGCTGCAGTCACCATCTGCAGTGATTTTGGAGCCCAAGAAAATAAAGTCTGACACTGTTTCCACTGTTTCCCCATCTATTTCCCATGAAGTGATGGGACCAGATGCCATGAAGTGATGGACCCAGATGCCATGATCTTCGTTTTCTGAATGTTGAGCTTTAAGCCAACTTTTTCACTCTCCTCTTTCACTTTCATCAAGAGGCTTTATAGTTCCTCTTCACTTTCTGCCATAAGGGTGGTGTCATCTGCCTATCTGAGGTATTGATATTACTCCCGGCAATCTTGATTCCAGCTGTGCTTCTTCCAGCCCAGCATTTCTCATGATGTACTCTGCATAGAAGTTAAATAAGCAGGGTGACAATATACAGCCTTGACATACTCCTTTTCCTATTTGGAACCAGTCTGTTGTTCCATGTCCAGTTCTAACTGTTGCTTCCTGACCTGCATATAGGTTTCAAGAGGCAGGTCAGGTAGTCTGGTATTCCCATCTCTTTCAGAATTTTCCACAGTTTATTGTGATCCACACATTTCATTTAGGGATATTTATTCTATATCCATTTATATCTGTCATTCCTTCCCTTATCCTATCCATTTAATGTGTCCCTGATGGTCAGTTCAACACATATTTATTGAGCAAAGTACTCTGCTTGTTCTGAAGATTATGGAAAAATGAGGGGCCTAATACAAACGTATATATAACCAAAGTAAATTGTAGAATGTACAAATGGCATTAGAGGATAATCAAGGGAATTCATAGTGAGAAAAAATGAAATCAAGGTTAAAAGTATGTGGAAAGACTTTGGAACTTTTGAAAGATGGACAGTATGTCAGCAACAGAAGTGGGGAAATTGTGATTAAGCAATGGAAGGAATCGGGACTTCCTTGGAGGTCCAGTGGTTAAGACTCTGCACTTTCACTGTAAGGGTCTCAGAGTAGATCCCTGGTTGAGGAACTAAGATCTTGTATGCCATGTGGTGCTTGTCCAAAAAAGAATACAAGGAATAACAAAGGCAAGGGAACTTGAGACATGTTCTAGATAAAATGAGTAGCCTATGTTGGTGGGAGGAAAAAATGAAAAAAAAAGAGAGACTTGGAAAAGACAGTTGGAAATATTAGTTATCTAGAAGATATATGGTTGAACAAGATGAATTCCCTAGAAGTGTCTTGGTATGGAATGTAGAAGTAATAGAAAACCAGTAAAGGAACTTAAGACATAAAGTGACTATTCAGAGCTGTGATTTTAGGAAGATTAATATGGTCATACTTAAAGAAGGATGAATTTGTTACAAGAGGTTTGAATAGTACAATTTATATACTCAATTTGAGATACAACTGAGAAAATTTGCATATATTCTTATAAATAGAATCGTATTTAATTTTTATATTTGTAGCTATGCTAAGGTAATAGATACTTAATGCAATTTTTTGGACAATTCTTTTGTCAAGAAAACCCCTCTTAAAGATCTGTAATCTCCTTTTTATAGTATGGATATTTATATATAAATTTCAAGCAAATTAAATATACAATAAAGTCAATTCTACAATGTTTAACACCTTATTGTTTTGGCAACACTTTGAAAGGTAGAAAAATGATGAGGACATTATTCTTGTTGTTCAATTCATCTTGATCTGTTTTAAATTTTAAATTCCTGGACTGATATAATTTCTTTGTGGAATTTTAAAAAATGTTTATTCAGATATTTAGGTTGATTAAATGTAAGGCCTATAAAAATCTGTGGACTAATGATATAATATAAAACCTAAAACTCATTGTAGTTTAACTCTTTGAATGTTTATTCAAGTTATACATGAGATTATGGACAAATTCAACTAAAGAATAAAGGACTAAAGCAAAAGCTGTGTCTTTCTTTTTCAGTAAGAAAGCAGTAAACTTAGCATTCAGAGAGAGGATAATTTCTGCTTAGAAGATGATTGTGTAGGTGAATCCCCTAAACTTGTCCTAAGTGAATTGATTCTGTATTCACTGCATAAGTAACTGGTCATGTGCTTAATCTAAGGCCAGTAGCAATCATGTGCAGCTGATGATTTTATATAAAAAATTTAATTTACTGACCAAAATCTAATAAATACATCCTTATCCAATCTATGGGGCTTCCCTGGTGGCTCAGCAATAAAGAAGCCACCTACAGTGCAAGACATACAGGAGATGTGAGTTGATCCCTGGGTGGGGAAGATCCCCTGGAGGAAGGCATGGCAACCCACTCTGGTATTCCTGCCTGGAGAATCCCATGGCTAGAGGAGCCTGGCAGGCTACAGTCCATGGCGTGCAAAGAGTAGGACATGAACTGAAGCAACTGAGCATGCACACATCCGGTCTATGAAGCCTGAATATTTGAGAAGAGACAGAACTGGCAATTACGAACAGACATAAATTCAATTTTAAACAAATTGTATACTGTTCCTCAAGTTTTTTATATAGAAAATAAAGCAGTATTGCTTACATGACTAGTGTTTTGTGGGTCTTGAGATTTTTCAGAGTTATCTTTTTGTTTAAAATAGTTAGACATTGAATCAGCAATATGACTCATATTGATAGTTGATACCTTCTGCTATTTTTTTTTCTTTCTGTCCATGACAATGGGAGATGTTTGGTCGGACAATATGATATTTGTTTTTTTCTCTGTTCTTTCAGGCCTAATTTTTTCAAACTTTTATTATATAAAATATTTTCTTGGGTATAGTAGTGTAAGTTAAGAAAAGTATGAAAAACACATAATATTCTTACCATCTAAAAGTCTATCCACCATTCACAATTTAGTTAATTTTTGTATTATGTTTTCCATCTGTAAAAAATTAATATACTGTATATAGTTTCACGGGATTTCCCAGGTGGTGCAGTGGTAAAGAATCCACCTCCCACTGCAGGAGATGAGCATTTGATCCCTGGATTGGTTAGGAAGATTCCCTGAGGAGATGACAACCTGCTCCAGAATTCTTGCCTGGAAAATCCCGTGGAGAAAGGAGCTTGATGGCCTACAGTCCATGGTGTCTCAAAGAGTCAGTACATGACTGAGTGATTGAGCATACACACACATATAGTTTCATAACTTTGCTTTTTTTTTTATAACATGTCCTGTATAATTTAAAAATTATCAGTCCATGGGGTTGCAAGAGTCAGACAGGATTTAGCAACTAAACCACCACTACCACATTAGTTATTAGTATTATACATAGTTACTATACCATTTAATGATTATACAGAATATATTAGAGAAAAATTTTATTCTATTGAAGTTTCCAAAATCCTGAAATTTTTCTATTATAGATTTTCTCTACTGCAAATAGAAGTCCTGCCACTATAAATACATAATTTGAGGCTCTTCCATTTTCTAGGTTAAATTATCATAAGCACAATTTCTGATTCAAATATTATAAACATATTTAAACCTCTTGAAAATTTTGTCAAAAGAAATTCTAAATTTTTTTTATCAATTTATATGACTGAGGAAAAATGAAAAGTATTTTTAACTCTAGTCACCTTGGATACCATTACTATTCAATGCAAAGGAAAAAAATTTTTTTTTCAAATTATTCTATTCTGCATAGTTTGATTACTGATAAAAAACTTTCATATATTCTGGGTCATCCATATTTATTTTTTGTGAATTTCCTTTTATGCCTTTTACACATTTGTGGGGCATATGTTTTCATCTTAAATATTTGTATATTCTCACAAAAGATTAATGGTGCTGTTTATATGCCACATGCATTGAATTATTTTTCAGTTTATCATTGATTTTTATTGGTATTGGGATTATTTTTGACATGATAAAGTTTCATTTGTAAGTAGTCAAATATATCTTTTTTGTTTTTTACAGTTTTGATTAATATCTTTCTTTGTGTGCTTTAAAAAAACTTTCAGTCAAATATTAATCTAGATATAGTACCTTCAATTCAATACATATTTATGGTATGACTTCTAAATGCCTAGCAGTAATATAACAAAACAGAAGTTCTAGGAAAATTAAATGGTGCCTCTGTCTCTTATTTGTTATTACTGTTGCATACTCACTACATTATATTAGGCATTATAAATTACATTCCCCTCCCCACAAGTGAAAATCTAGTCCAAAAACAAGGGATTTTAAATAAGTCCAGGACTATCCTAGGACTATCTGTTTTAAAGAAACTGCTTTGAGAGGCTCAGATAACCCTCACCAACATTGGCAGTGTCAATGTAGATTCAAATACTTTGCCCTGTGAGGCTTGAAATTAGTCATAATATTGGCAGTCCAACATCCTGTATGCCAGGGCTGAATCCTGAACTAATGGGCTTATTCAGATCCACAGCCTTAACCTAAGGCTTAACAGTTGTGACAATGTTGTCACAATCTGTGTGTCTTGCTTGCATCCTGATGAACATTTTATTTCCTCCATGACTTGAAAGTACTGAATTAAATAATAAGCTACTTGGCTAGCCTCCTTGGCCAGGCTGTGGCCGTGTTGTGTTTTGGGAAGTCCAGATAATGTGTCACCAGTATCCTTGGACCCCAGCCACTGACTGGGACCGCCACACTGCTGGGATCACTTAGGATAACCACTCAACATTCAGAAAATGAAGATCATGGCCTCCAGTCCCATCCCTTCATGGCAAGTAGATGGGGAAACAGGGGAGACAGTGGCTGACTTTATTTTGGGGGGCTCCAAAATCGCTGCAGATGGTGGTTGCAGCCATGAAATTAAAAGATGCTTACTCCTTGGAAGGAAAGTTATGACCAACCCAGACAGCATATTGAAAAGCAGAGACATTACTTTGCTGACTAAGGTCTGCCTAGTCAGGGCTATGGTTTTTCCTGTGGTCATGTATGGATGTGAGAGTTGGACTGTGAAGAAAGCTGAGCGCTGAAGAATTGATGCTTTTGAACTGTGGTGTTGGAGAAGACTCTTGAGAGTCCCTTGGACTGCAGGGAGATCCAACCAGTCAATCCTAAAGGAAATCAGTCCTGAATATACGTTGGAAGGACTGATGCTGAAACTGAAACTCCAATACTTTGGCCACCTGATTCGAAGAGCTGACTCACTTGAAAAGACCCTGATGCTGGGAAAGATTGAAGGCAAGAGAAGGGGATGACAGAGGATGAGATGGTTGGATGGCATCACCAACTCAATGGACAGTGGGTTTGTGTGAACTCCGGGAGTTGGTGATGGACAGGGAGGCCTGGTGTAGTGCGGTTCATTGGGTCGCAAAGAGCGGGACATGACTGAGCAACTGAACTGGCTGAACTGACCTGCCTGCTACAGGGCTTTGACCACTGACTATTGTCAGACTCAAGTTCCTATGTTGGAAGCCTACCTTGCATAACAATCTGTGTCTAATTTAAGACCCAGTTTAGGTTAGTCTAATGTGCCAGAGGGCTAGTAATTTTTTCTCTTAGAATTAAACTAGGGGTGAAATTCTTGTTAAAACATTTTGAGTACAATATTTTAAATATTTCAGGAGGATAGGAGTATCAGAGTAGGAGTTCTTACTGGTTTTTCAGGGAGAGCTTTTCCAGAAAAGTGACATTTCAGCAGAGAGACTGAGAAAAATCCATCTCCAGTTGCTAAAGTTGTGGTCTAGTTGCTAAATCATGTCCAATCCTTTGCAACCTGATGGACTGTAACCCACTAGGCTCCTCTGTTCATGGGATTTCCAGGCAAGAATACTGGAATGGATTGCCATTTCCTTTCTCCGGGGGACCTTCCTGCCACAGGGCTTGAACTCACGTCTCCTACATTGGAAGTCAGGTTCTTTACCACTGAGCCACCAGGGAAACCCCTTGTCAGGAGTTAGCTATGTGAATAGCATGCAGAAAAGCATACCAAGCAAAGAGAACAGCAAGTGCAGATGTCTTGAGGTGTAATTATATTTGAGGTGTCTAGGGAACAAGAAGGCTATTATGTTTGGTCCTGAGTGAGTGAGAGAGCAGTAGGAGATTAAATGATGAGACTGGGGAGATAGTAAGGCCAAACTGTACAGAGCCTAGAACGTCTTGCTAAAGACTGTTCCTGATCTGAGTGAGAAAGAAATCTAACATAAGCATTTTAACAAGAGGGTGATATGATCTGGTTTAGGTTTTAAAAGGAACCACACTGATGATTATGAGAATAGACTCCTGAGGAGTAAGGGCAAAAGCAGGAAGAATATTCAGAAGACCATAGCAATAATCCAGGTAAAGAGTTATGGCAGTCTGGGAGCATTTTCTCTCTTAATGCATTCTGGCCTCTGTAATAAAAATAGCACTGACTGGGTAGCTTACAAAGAAGAGAAACTTATATCCTACAGTTTGGGGGGCCGGAAGGTTGAGATCATTAGCCAGCATGGTTAAACAAGTAATCTTTTGCAGGTTGCAGATTTCTTACTTCCTCACATGGCAGAAGGGGCTAGGGAGTTCTGTGATATCTCTTTTATTAAGATAAGAGTACTGACCTGATTCTTTACTCTCCAGCCTCATGACCTAATCACCTCTCAGAGGCCCTACCTACTACCATCACCTTTGGGGGTTAGGATTTCAACATAGGAATTTTGAGAGAACACAAACAGGTGATAAGGGTGGATTTGAATGAAGTAACTAGATTATGATTGTACTTTGAAGGTAGAACTAATGGACAAAACTGCTGGGTGAGAAAGATGCTTCAAGATGTTGGGGCAGATTCTGGAAGAGTAGATTTCTCATTAACAGAGATAAAGGAAGAGTGGCATAAGCATTTCTGAGAGGGAAAATCAAAAATTTGGTTTTGAACATGTTAAGTTTGAAAAACTTAACTGGTCCTTAGTATAACCTGTTAAGCATCTGTCTTCCTTGGTGACTCAGACAGTAAAGAATCCGTGCAATGCAGGAGACCTGGGTTTGATCTCTGGGTTGGAAAGCTCCCCTGGAGGAGGGCATGGAAATGAACTTCAGTATTCTTGCCTGGAGAATCCCCATGGACAAAGGAGCCTGGTGGGCTACAGTCCATTGGGTCGAAAAGAGCTAGACATGACTGAGAGACTAAGCACATATTTACTCCTCTTTACAAGAGGACTCAAATGCCAAGAAATTCCCTCTCTATCCCATTTCAGTTATTAAAAATCATTATTAAAAATCAGGAAAAACAAAACCAAAAATTACCACATGCTTTTTTTTAAGCATATGTACCAACTTAGCTGTAATCAAGATTGCCGGGAGAAATATCAATAACCTCAGATATGCAGATGACTCCACCCTTATGGCAGAAAGTGAAGAGGAGCTAAAAAGCCTCTTGATGAAAGTGAAAGAGGAGAGTGAAAAAGTTGGCTTAAAGCTCAACATTCAGAAAACGAAGATCATGGCATCCGATCCCATCACTTCATGGGAAATAGACGGGGAAACAGTGGAAACTGTCAGACTTTATTTTCTTGGGCTCCAAAATCACTGCAGATGGTGATTGCAGCCACGAAATTAAAAGACACTTACTCCTTGGAAGAAAAGTTATGACCAATCTAGATAGCATATTCAAAAGCAGAGACATTACTTTGCCAACAAAGATCCATCTAGTCAAGGCTATGGTTTCTCCAATGGTCATTTATGGATGTGAGAGTTGGACTGTGAAAAAGGCTGAGCGCTGAAGAGTTGAGGCTTTTGAACTGTGGTGTTGGAGAAGACTCTTGAGAGTCCCTTGGACTGCAAGGAGATCCAACCAGTCCATTCTGAAGGAGATCAACCCTGGGATTTCTTTGGAAGGAATGATGCTGAAGCTGAAACTCCAGTATTTTGGCCACCTCATGTGAAGAGTTGACTCATTGGAAAAGACTCTGATGCTGGGAGGGATTAGGGGTAGGGGGAGAAAGGGACGACCAAGGATGAGATGGGTGGATGGCATCACCGACTCGATGGACATGAGTCTGAGTGAACTCCGGGAGATGATGATGGACAGGGAGGCCTGGCGTGCTGCGATTCATGGGGTCACAAAGAGTCGGACACGACTGAGCGACTGAACTGAACTGATTTCATTCATATGCATATACTCTTATATACATATACACTTTTACATCTTGCCATAATGAATTGTATTGTATGTACTGTTGTATGTACTCTTATCTAAGCTAATCTATCTGTGGGTGTACTACATTCCAACCCTTTTACCTTCCAAAATATTCCAATTTTTCAAATACCCCACTGTATTTGTCATCAACATTTTCCTCTTTAGTGACCATTCTTCTTCATTGACTACCTGATTGAAAGCAGAAAGTTATAATGAAATAGTTGTGTTAACTTGCTATCTCAGAAGGCAATTCTTCCCTTCTCTCTTGAATTTATTTCAATAAAATTCTAGAAGGCCAGTGTTTACTAGAAAACAATATGAAGAACATTTCTAGAGGTAGGGAAGGCTCTATCTCTCTCTTTTTTTTAATTTTTATTTTTACTTTATTTTACTTTACAATACTGTATTGGTTTTGCCATACATTGACATGAATCCGCCATGGGTGTACATGAGTTCCCAATCCTGAACCCCCCTCCCATCTCCCACCCCATATCATCTCTCTGGATCATCTCTATGCACCAGCCCCAAGCATCCTAGCCTTGTTTTGTGTTACTTGTATATATACAATTGACCAAATTCATTAAACTGAATGTTTAAGATCTATGCTTTTTCAGTTCAGTTCATTTCAGTTCAGTCGCTCAGTCATGGCTGACTCTTTGTGACCAGCACTCCAGGCCTCCCTGTCCATCACCAGCTCCCAGAGTTTACTCAAACTCTGGTCCATTGAGTCGGTGATGCCATCCAACCATCTCATCCTCTGTTGTCCCCTTCTCCTCCCACCTTCAATCTTTCCCAGCGTTAGGGTCTTTTCAAATGAGTCAGCTGTTCATATCAGGTGGCCAAAGTATTGGAGTTTCAGCTTCATCATCAGTCCTTCCAATGTATATTCAGGACTAATTTGCTTTAGGATTGATTGGTTGGATCTCCTTGTTTTCCAAAGGACTCTCAAGAGTCTTTTCCAACAATCACAGTTGAAAAGCATCAGTTCTTCAACACTCAGCTTTCCTTATAGTCCAACTCTGATATCCATACATGACTACTAGAAAAACCATAGCTTTGACTAGATGGACCTTTGTTGGCAAAGTAATGTCTCTAATTTTTAATAAACTGTCTAGGTTGGTCATAACTTTTCTTCAAAGGAGTAAACGTCTTTTAATTTCATGGCTGCAGTCACCATCTGCAGTGATTTTGGAGACCAAAAAAATTGTCTGTCATTGTTTCCCCATCTATTTGCTATGAAGTGATGGGACCAAATGCCATGATCTTAGTTTTCTGAAAGTTGAGTTTTAAGCCAACTTTTTCACTCTCCTTTTTCACTTTCATCAACTTCACTTTCTGCCGTAAGGGTGGTGTCATCTGCATGAGGTGATTGATATTTCTCCTGGCAATCTTGATTCCAACTTGTACTTCATCCAGCCCAGCATTTCTCATGATGTACTCTGCATATAAGTTAAATAATTTGCAGGGTGACAATATACAGCCTTGATGTACTCCTTTCCCGATTTGGGACCAGTCTGTTGTTCCATGCCTACTGTCTTGCTGACGCTTCTCTGCCCTTGGACGTGGTGTATCTCCTCACAGTTGCTCCAGCACTGTGCAACCCGTGCTTTTTTACTATATGTAAATTATACCTCAAAAAAGGAAAAATGTGAACTAGTGGGGAGTGTTCCCCATTCCCACTAACAAACAAATAAAAAAACAAAGAAAGCACACATATGATGTCTCAGAAGGTGAAGAATCCACCTGCAATACAGGAGACCCAGGTTCGATCCCTGGGTCAGGAAGAGCCCTTGGAGAAAGGAATGGCAACCCACTTCAGTATTCTTGCCTGGAGAATCCCATGGACAGAGGATAGTGATGGGCTATAGTCCATAGTATTACAAAGAGTTGGACATGATTGAGTGACTTTCATTATGGACAAACAAGTCTTGAGAAGCTTAAAGAAAGTGGTAAGAGAGGGCCAACCCCCACCCCCCAAAAAAGTGGCATAATAGATACAACTGAATTTACCAATTCATAATTTGTAATAAGTCTGACTTTTCAGTTGCATAATTTTATACTTCAGGCATTAGTTAGAATAATAGAGTAGAAGATAACAGTTTATCCAGGTTAAAGAACTTGTGAGCAATTTAGTAGGGGATTTGGTCAGCGGAATAGCTGTAACACTAGAACAGTGATCAAAGGTGTGGTTTATAGGTCCCTGGAAAGCAAGTGTAATTGGAGAAAGACAGTGAGAATGTTAGAGGGTATTTTGTTCAGATAACAACATATTAGAGTATAAGACAGTTATGGTTGACAGCCAACCATACAGAAATTAAAGAGCATTATCAATGAAGTGCAAATCTCTGTCTTTCACTAGTTCAGCTATCTTGAAAAGGTCATTACTCCTCTACTGCAGTTTCATCTGTCACAGAAAAGAGTATCTACTCATTCCCATATTCAGAACAATAATTGAAATAATTTACATGAATGCATTTGGTAAACTGTTAAACCTCATACAAATATAAGGGATTATCAGGATGTACTTCTTACCATCAAAAGTCCAGCATTATCTTTAATAATTATTTATGAAATGAATCAAGCCATTTATTGTAACCATTTTTTTAAAACTAGCTTTTATATGCACTTAAACATGTCTATCAAAATGTGTATGACTCAAATCTTTGTCAAAAAGTCATTAGTTTTATTGAACTAATCAAAGAAAGAATTTAAATGTAGTGGTTTTACCTTTTCCTTTAAGAGATTTGCATGAAACTAGCAAATCTACTAGCTTCAATTTTAATCAACAATTTTTTGTAGAAGTCCTTTAACAAAAGCCTCACAGCAGATGGTCACACAATAAAAAAACATGTCCATTAGCTAAACATTAACACAACACAATACATTAGCTTGATGTTTTCTTTGATTAATAAACACCTTCTCATAATATAACAAATTGCTATGATTTTATTGTTACAGATGCTTTTTGTGGGAGGAGAAAATATGCAATTAGAGGTCCTGATTGAAAAACTAGCATCTCATAAAGTAAACAAATGATTTCAGGTTTTAAAAAATACTTGCATTATATTAGCAAAATGCAAACCCAGCTAAAAAGGGTGTCCTGAAATATACAATATTATGAATGATACAGCTTGTACGTTATGTTTGTCCCTTATGAAAAATTCACATTAATTATGCTTAATCTCTTCTTATAATTGTATTTTAAAAGATTTGCTTTACTATAAGAATCCACTAATTTTATTCCTTTTTATTTTCTCTATAATGAATATTCTTTCTATACTGAGAAGTATGTTACTTTAGGGAAAAGTTGTAGACCTTGGTATATATCTATTTCCTAGGACTGCCATAACGAATTACCAAGAACTGGGTGGCTTAAAACAACAGAAATTTATTGACATAGTTATGAAGGTAAGAATTTAAAAATTGAGGGGTAGGCATAATCTCATTTCTGTGATAGCTCTAGGGACTAATTCTTCCTTATTTCTTCCTAGCTTTGTGGGGTAGCCCATCAATCTCTGATGTCCCTTGGTGGGAAGATATATCACTCCAGCCTGTCTCTATCCCTACAAGATCTTCTCTCACTGTTCTGGTGCTGTCTCTCCCTTCTAATATGGAAACCAGTCATGTTAGTTAGGGTCCATTCTAATGAAACATTACCTCATCTTAACTTGATTACTACTGTAAACACCCATTTCCAAATTATGCTTCATTCACAGATACACACCTGGAGAATCCCATGGACAGAGGCACCCATCGGGCTAGAGTCCATGCAGTCACAAAGAGTCAGACACGACTAAGTGACTAACACACACACACACACGCACACACACACACAGGTATACAGAGTTCAGTTCAGTTCAGTACAGTCACTCTGACATGTCCGACTCTTTACAACCCCATGAATTGCAGCACGCCAGGCCTCCCTGTCCATCACCAACTCCTGGAGTTCACTCAAACTCACGTCCATCGAGTCGGTGATGCCATCCAGCCATCTCATCCTCTGTCGTCCCTTTCTCCTCCTGCCCCCAAACCCTCCCAGCATCAGGGTCTTTTCCAATGAGTCAACTCTTCGCAAGAGGTGGCCAAAGTATTGGAGTTTCAGCTTTAGCATCATTCCTTCCAAAGAACACCCAGGGCTGATCTCCTTTAGAGTCGACTGGTTGGATGTCCTTGCAGTCCAAGGGACTCTCAAGAGTCTTCTCCAACACCACAGTTCAAAAGCATCAGTTCTTTGGCGCTCAGCTTTCTTCACAGTCCAACTCTCACATCCATACATGACCACTGGAAAAACCATAGCCTTGACTAGACGGACCTTTGTTGGCAAAGTAATGTCTCTGCTTTTGAATATGCTGTCTAGGTTGGTCATAACTTTTCTTCCAAGGAGTAAGCGTCTTTTAATTTCATGGCTGCAATCACCATCTGCAGTGATTTTGGAGCCCCCAAAAATAAAGTCTGACACTGTTTCCACTGTTTCCCCATCTATTTCCCATGAAGTGATGGGCCCAGATGCCATGATCTTCGTTTTCTGAATGTTGAGCTTTAAGCCAACTTTTTCACTCTCCTCTTTCACTTTCATCAAGAGGCTTTTTAGTTCCTCTTCACTTTTTGCCATAAGGGTGCTGTCATCTGTATTTCTGAGGTTATTGATATTTCTCCTGACTATCTTGATTCCAGCTTGTGCTTTTTCCAGCCTAGCGTTGACAAAAGTATTTACTTTTAAATTAGAGGGCTTTTTTTAAATAAACTCCCATGGCATTGTCTCATAATTCTTTTTCTGTAGGTATTTATTTTTTAAAAATTCCTGTATTGATAAATTCTTTTCTCAGAACTTTTGAGAGCTATCTGGAAAGGGGCATAAAGATACTCTTCTTCATAATTGAACTAAGACTTTTTTGAAGTTTCTAGAAGTAGCCATAAATTATTCCTGTCACTCAGCCTTTAAAAAAAATGCCTTTAGGCCCACCGAATTAATGACGACATAGCCTTTCTCTGGAAACCCATAGAGACCTTGGTGCCTGCTTATGTGTTTAGGTCCACCTACATTCTTGCTGTCCTAGAAATGCCCTGAACATACAGTCACCAGATTTACCAAATGAAAATGTAGGAAACCCAGTTACATTTTTGCTTTAGATTAAAAAACAACTTTTATAGTAGAGTATGTTTGAAGTATTGCATGAGGCTCACTTGTACTGAAAATAAAATAAAATAAAATCTGAAATTAAAATGTAACTGTGTGTCTTGTACTTTTAAGCCCCTTGTGAACTATTGTCCCAAATCTTTCTTCTTCCAGATACATAGCACTCTGCATCTGCTGAGCTGGCCTACTCATACAGGATGGGCCGAGGTTCTGGAATGGGAAGATTCTCTTAGCCTGTTCCAATGGAGCTTCATTACCTCCTAGGTACTCCTAGTACTGTTGCTGTCTCTGTTCTTCCTGCACTTGAAGTAGACGGACTATCTCAGAACCAACATAATACAGTTCTTCTTACCACTTACTATGTGATGTCAGATATCCAACAGAACAGGCTGCATTTCCAGCAATGGTAATGTGAACACAAGTAGAGATTGAATTTTATGGTGTCTATCGTTCTCTTGCTTAAACATTCTGAGGATGTAAGTCCCTCAGCTTGGCATAACATGCAAATATACTTATTAAAATAAATATGTATGAGAAATAGCCTAAGTATTTTTCCTGTTATTGTTGCTTTTTATTCCCTATCTTTTGGAGAATCTTAAAATCTTTTTTTTTTTAATTTTAATTTTTACTTTATTTTGCTTTACAATACTGTATTGGTTTTGCCATACATTGACATGAATCCGCCATGGGTGTACATGAGTTCCCAGTCCTGAATCCCCCTCCCACCTCCCTCCCCATATCATCTCTCTGGATCATCCCCGTGCACCAGCCCCAAGCATCCTGTATCCTGTATCGAACGTAGACTGGCGATTCGTTTCTTACATGATAGTATACATGTTTCAATGCCCTTCTCCCAAATCATCCCACCCTCTCCCTCCCACAGAGTACAAAAGTCTGTTCTGTGTTCACTTGTATGTAATTGTAATGTAGATGCTGAGAAATGTTGAAGGCTAAACGAGAAAGGGGCGGCAGAGGATGAGGTGGTTAGATAGCATCACTGACTCGATGAACAGGAAATTGACCAAACTCTGGGAGATAGCGGAGGACAGAGGAATGTGGCATGCTGCAGTCCATGAGATCACAGAGTCCATCACAACTTAGCCATTGAACACCAATAATGTATGCACGTGGGCCTTCCCAGGTGGCTCAGTGGTTAAGAATGTGGCTGCCAATACAGGAGACACGGGTTTTATCCCTGGGTCAGGAAGATTCCCTGAGGAGGAGATGGGAACCCACTCTAGTATTCTCGCCTGAAAAATCCCATGGATAGAGGTACCCAGTGGGCTATAGTCCATGGAATTGCAAAGAGTCAGACACAGTGGAGCAACTGAGCATGCATGCCCCCATGTGTGTATATACACATGCATGTATATATGTGTTTAAGACAGATGATTGTGCTCAGTTTTAGTTGGAACAGACCAGAATTGAATTGGAAAAGTATCTGTTATATAAAGGAAAAACTGTTAACATGATGTTTCTACCACAGAGAAACTCTGATGACTCTATTCTTATTTGCAGAAACAAAATCCTCTAAATATTTGAAATGTACTCATCACTTGTCACAAGCTCCTTCTGTTGTGTGAATATATATATATATTTATATTATATATATTTAGCTAGTATTTAAAACCAAGCATACCTAATTTCTTCCCTTTGGGGTTTTTCTGAGCATCAATCTGTCAGTTCAGCTCAGTCGTGTCTGATTCTTTGCGACCCCATGGACTGCAGCATGCCAAGCTTCCCTGTCCATCACCAACTCCCGGAGCTTACTCAAACTCATGTCCATCGAGTCAGTGATGCCATCCAACTATCTCATCCTCTGTCATTCCCTTCTCCTCCTGTCTTCAGTCTTCCCAGCATCAGGGTCAGTTCTTAGCATCAAGTGGCCAGAGTACTGGAGTTTAAGCTTTAGCATCAGTCCTTCCAATGAATACTCAGGACTGATTTCCTTTAGGATTAACTGGTTGGATCTCCTTGCAGTCCACAGGACTCTCAAGAGTCTTCTCCAACACCACAGTTCAAAAGCATCAATTCTTTGGCACTCAGCTTTCTTTATAGTCCAACTGTCACATCCATATATGACTACTGGAAAAACCATTTCTGTGCATAGAATTAAATACAATTAAAATTCCACTCTTCTTTGTACCTCTGTCTTCTTTGTGGTTGAACATTGTGGGTGATGTCTTAACCCACTGATTCCTAAGATAGATCCCACTGCCTTTCGTTGGTTTTGATAACAATATTAGAATCCAAGCATTCTGGGGAAAATATTTCCTTTGACTAAAGTGGTTGTTTACTGTGATTTCTTGTATTTCTGAGGACTACAGAGTTCATTTGCTTTATCATCTTACCAATTCACTATTTCTTTAAATTCCCCATGGATATAGCCTGCTAGGCTCTTCTGTCCATGGGATTCTCCAGGCAAGAATACTAGAGTGGGTAGCCATTCCCTTGTCCAGGGATCTTCCCAATCCAAGGATTGAACCTGTGTCTCCCACAGTGCAAGCAGATTCATTACTGTCTGAGCCACCAGGGAAGTCCCTGAAATTCACTATTTATTAACAAGTGTACTATTTATTAGCAAAACAAAAATGCTGCCTCTACACCATCTTTCCCATTTGTTCTTTGGTTTTATACAAGATAATTACACTGAAGGAAAATAAAATACAAGTTTTTAGGTATCTCATTTAAAAATGCTGTGCTGTGCTTAGCCGCTCAGTCGTATCTGACTCTTTGCGATCCCATGGACTGTAGCTTGCCACGCTCCTCTGTCCATGGGGATTCTCTAGGCAAAAAGAACTGGAGTGGGTTGCCATTTCTTTTTCCAGAGGATCTTCCCAACCCAGGGATGGAACCCAGGTCTCCCGCATTGCAGGCAAATTTTCTACCATCCGAGCTACCAAGAAGTTGGATTATTTAAAATGACACATATAAATAAAACACATATGCGTGCTAAGTTGCTTCAGTCATGGCCGATGCTATGGACGTAGCCCGCCAGGCTGCTCTGTCCGTGGGATTCTCTAGGCAAGAACCCTGAAGTGGGTTGCCGTGCCCTCCATATGCATACACGTACACAGTCTTTGAATCCCTTCTCCCTAACTTGAGAATATGAGAGTGAAGCCACTTTAGATTTTTCAGCAAGAGTTACACAGCTGTGCAACATGCCTCCAGCTGCAGGGACCTCGTCTGGATCTCTGGAAGGCCCTGTTGAAGCTCTACTCCTGAAGCTGAGGGGAGGAGAAAGCACCCTCGACTCCACCCCCAAGGAAGAAGAGGGAAATACAAATAGCACCTTTCTAAGTTCTTCTCTAAATCTCTAACCTTTATCTTCTAGCTGTGGGAAAGGGAATTACATATCACTAAGCTAGTTTTAGATATTTAATTTTCAATAATTGTGTGTCTTAGTAATTGGAATGTTGGAATTATTACTGTAGGGTATTAGTCTAATTTTCTAATTTAATACTAAAATCTTGTTCGCAGCATAGTATATTTGGAGCTCAGGAAATATCTATTGATAATCTCTCTTTTTAAATTCAAATAAATCTACTAGTCTCCATCATAAACCTTCATAGATAGCTGTGCATGCTCAGTCCCTCAGTCGTATCTAACTTTTTGCAACCCTATGGACTGTAGCCTTCCAGGCCCCTTGTCCATGGGATTTTCCAAGCAGGAATACTGGAGTGGGTTAACATTTCCTCCTCTAGGGGTTCTTCCTGATTCAGGGATCAAAACCACATCTCCAGAGTCTCCTGCATTGGCAGGCAGGTTCTTTACCACTGAACCACCTGGGAAGCCCTACCAAATAACAATTGAGATATTTTAAGATGCTTTATGCAATAATCAAAATCCTCAAATAATTTCACATTGCTGCTGCTGCTGCTAAGTCACTCCAGTCGTGTCTGACTCTGTGCGACCCCACAGATGGCAGCCTACCAGGCTCCCCCATCCCTGGGATTCTCCAGGCAAGAACACTTGAGTGGGTTGCCATTTCTTTCTCCAATGCATGAAAGTGAAAAGTGAAAGTGAAGTCGCTCAGTCGTGTCCAACTCTTTGAGACCCCATGGACTGCAGCCTACCAGGCTCCTCCGTCCATGGGATTTAAAAAAAAAAGTACTGGAGTGGGTTGCCACTGCCTTCTCCTAATTTCACATTAGTATTTTAATAAAAACAGAATGTGAAAATGTCAGTAGATATGTAATTATCTACTATTTAATTTTTTAAAACTATACCAGGTTTGTTTTCTTTAGCTGTGAGTTAATATTCTATTCCTTTGTAAGTAAAAGCTTTAAGGAATTGGTCATTTTTTGACTGTGTAAGCATAGTATGCAGTATTTTTAATGTAATTTAGGGTTAGAAAAATTTTAATATATTCTTTTGATTTGTTTGTGACTGTACAAAAGTATAGAATACAATAATTTGAATATTTGAAGCTTTCTTAGAGAATGCAACATATTAAACCAAATCAGTAATTCATTTTTTCCTAGCTATATGTTAGCTTGCTGTTATATATATATAAATCTACTTTATTATTATAATGCTTATCACGTTTAAGTGTTTCATATACACTCTCTTAGTTGGTTACAATAATTTACACAGTTTTAGCATCTGTGTCTTATATATGAGGATGAGGCTTCACAAGTAGAAATTTTGTACTTCAAATTTCATTTGATTTCTTTTAATATGAACTTTATATTGAAGTATACTTAGAGTAATGTGGTGAAATCATAAATGTAGAGTTTCATACATTTAAAAAAATGAACCCAGCCCCATACCCACAACTGCAAAAGTCCCCTTTGGAACTCTCAGGTAGGCAGGTAATGGATATGTCAGTGCAGAGTTTTTCTGAGTTCTCTACTGGAGATATATATAGAGAGAAAGTATGAAATGTTTTGAATATAGGCTCAATAGAATTTACAAGTGGGTTGGAGATATATATATATATATAGAGAGAGAGAGAGAGATAATATATTATCTATCTATCTATCTATCTAATAATCATTGATATAGAGAAGGTATTTAAAGTCATGAGTCTAAATGAGATCACTTAGGTATTAAGTATAGATTGTGAAGAGTATAGGACCGAAAATGGCCTTTGGGTCACTCAACATTCAGAATGTAGTACAAAACAGGAGAAATCATCAAAATATCCTGAGAAGGACTAATGAGGTAAGGGGAAACCAATGAAGTGTGTGTGAATTCAAGTCCAAAGAAAAGCAGATACCAACTAAAAGATGTACAAGAGATTTTTTGGGGGGCTGGGGAGTTTTAAGGGAAGAGGGAAGGGAGCCAAAGGGAGTGAATAAAACTTTCTGATCTTGATGGAGACCTGAGCATCATGGAAACAGAGAAAGAGGAGGCAAGTTGAGGGGAATGAGGTGACTTCAATGCAGTTCTTGGAACATTTCAGTCAGGTAATGGTAAGTCCTAAAGCTGAAGCACCGATTCGAGGAGTTTTATATCTCTCAGGATCATGTGTTAGTGCTGATGCTGTGCATAGCACTTTGCTGGAAGCAGCCAATCTGCAACGTGGGTTCAACACCCACACAGGAATGGATCCGAGAATGTTGGGCCAGGCATGCCTGCAGTTATGCTTCCTGTGGCAAGATGTAAGAATGGTGTATTTTCATGGTACTATGGTATCCTAGAAGCAAGTGAAGAACAAGAAGGATGCAGTGTTGAATTATATGAAATGCTGATGGTAGGTGGAAGAAGAGTGGACTAAGGACCGACAAGTGGATTTAACAGTGTGGAACTTGTTGATTAATTTGACGTGGATAGTTTTGGTGGAGTGGTAAGGATTAAAGCCTGATTGGATTGAGTTTTACAGTGAATGATGGGAGAGAAGACATCTGACTATGAGAACAGACTACTCTTTGAAGATGGTTTTTTACAGAGAAAGACAAAAGAAATGATGAGCTATCTTAAGAGGGAAGTGGGGTCAACATAAAGTATTTTTCTTTTAAAAGATGGAGGAATTCAGCAGTGTGTTTGTATGCTGATGTAAAAATTCAGTAATGAGTCAAAACACTTAATGGCCCTGTAGTGGATTAATTTAATAATGGCCCTTCATGCATAATGCATCTTTCTAGGTCTCTGGGCAATATGGATTTTCTCCCATCAAGAGGTAGAATCTTTTTCCTCAACTCTTGCATCTGGGCTGACTTATGACTTATGTTGACCAACAGAATGCTGCAGAAGTGACATTGTATGCCTACTATGGCTAGGCTTAAGAAGCCTTGCAGCTTCTGCTTTTACCCTCCTGGGATACTACCCCATCATTTAAACAGCTGGCACCAACCATAAACATTTGCTTGAGGCTATCTTGGTTAATCCAGTCCTAGTGTTCTAACTAAATACAGATGACTTCAACTGGGTGAGTGTCATCAACCCTGAGCAGCAGAGGAATTGCCCAGCCAAGCCCAAATTGCCAATCCACCTTTCACAAGATGTAAGGAATAACTGATTGTATGTCAGTATTTTTTTGGATATAACTTATTAATGGAAATTGACAACTGGTAGAGATCCCAAGGGCTTTCCAGGTGGCACAAGTGGTGAAGAACCCACCTGCCAATGCAGAAGACTTAAGCTGGTTTGATCCCTGGGTTGGGAAGATCCCTTGGAGGAGAATATGGCAACCCATTCCAGTATTCTTGCCTGGAAAATCCGATGGACCGAGGAGTCTGGCAGGTGACAGTCCATGGGGTTGCATAGGGTTGGACACAACTGAAATGACTTAGCGTATACGCACACAGAGACTCCAAACACCTCTTTGAAAACCTTACTTTTAGTAAAAAAGATCCTCTCTATGTTTTAATGTTTATGTTAGATAAACTAAAGAATGTTCAATGAAGTAAATGGAGTACATACTTCATCATGTCCGTGTCTCAACTAGCTAAACGTAAGGCCTTTCTGGACTGATATCTGCATGCACTTTTACTGCCTTTACTTTTCACTTTATTTAGACTCTTCTTGTCACAATTGTTGTATTTTATACAGTATTACAGATGTTTGTGTTAGTTTAATTTCTTAAATAGGTATGACATTGAAGAAAACATGTCTATTATGAAACAACTTGAATTATTTTTTTCACTAGGTCTCCCTACCCCTTTTCTTTCCTTCCTTCTCTTTATTTTCCTCTTCCTAAATTCCTACAGAATTCTTACAGTATCTGCAGAATTACATGTTATTGAAGAGACTCAAATAATTCTTTAAAATAATAAAGGCTCTCTTAAAAATGTAAGTGTAAGAAACTAATCTCTACAATATAGTCTTTAGAGTTAAGACTTCCTAGATGTAAAATAAAATTCTAAATTCCTCAAAAAGCTTCTAACTGCCTGATGTATGCTTTTATGCAGCATCTAAGTTTTTAAAAATCAATTATACAAAATATTTATTTTATTCACCAGAATGGCATACATGTACTCTACCACTTAGCCATGCAACCTTGAACAAGATGATTAATCTTTTTCTATTTCATTTTCTTCATTTTAAGACTGTCATAAACCTGCTACCTAATCTTATATATAGCATTAAATGATATCATATCATACAAAAGATCCAGAATATCATAAGCACTGAATACTATTACTGAGTATTATTATCATATGATATAATATCTAGTTTTTCTCATTATCACTTTAAAATATTAGGTTTGCCAAATAATTTTAGAGAAAGGCTGACTCCTTATTAACCAAGATAAGTGTTCTGTCTAATGACATCCTTTATCTACTTTATAACTATGTTATTGGCAATCAACTACCTCCTAAGTCTGTGACAGTAATTATTGGATTTGTTCTTTACAGAAAAGTTACTACTTCCAGTGATGTCAAATGGATTTAATTAATTTCAACTATAAAGATGTAAATGGAAGTTAGAAGAATATTGTAAAAGAAAAGATAAAGTCATTAGTAATAGTCCCAGAGTTTATCTTCAAAAATAATGTTTCCTCTAGATTGTCCAAGAATGAAGTTACCATCTACTGCCCTAAAAAGTCCTGACTAAAATTTTGGGGAAGAGTATGAATAAATGGTTAATCATGGCTAACCAGGTCCATAAGAACTCATGACTTCATGTTGTTCATATGCTAAAGTTGTACCACATATGTTATTATAGGGCATCTTGTGGCCGGTATACAGGATTGCAATTCATACTAACAGATGTTTGGGAAGGAAATTATTTGTTTAATTTGTTTATGAGTCAGAGGATTTTTGTCTGAATGTAATTATAGGAGGAGACCACAATTTATGAATGGATTGTATTCCAAAAGTGCATTTGTGAGTCACTTGTTTGGGACTAAGAACATACTTTTATGTATAAACTAGGTTAAATGTTAGTGTTTCCCAAGCAAGCCCACAAATAGCTGCTTTAACCCATTATTTGGCTGATAGTATCTGCCTATTATTCCTGTGTCCCTGGAGAAAGGATGTGAGGAAAAAACCTCTTCTCTTTTCTGGCATTTGTTTGGATCCCACAGCCTTTCTTCCTTTCCAGCCTGCTTTTCCAGTGCTTTCTCCAGAGACCTCATAAACCCAAACCACCCTGAAGGGCTGAGACTCTGGTCTGACCCATCCTTGGCAAAATTCATGCTATTCCAGAGTTATCTGCCTCTTCTTCCCCACCATCAGTGTGCTCCACCTTTTGATGTTGCTGTTCTCAAGTTATAATAAGAAAGCAATGTAACTTTCTCATTCTTTTTACACAAATGGGATTAATGATTATCTTAGGAATATTTATAATTTAAAAATAGATGTGTATTCATACAAATTATTGTATTCAGTGGAATTTCTGACTAACAAAGGGGAAAAAATCCAGACATACTAGAGTGTTGTTGAATCCAAGTTCAAGTAGCCATCACACAGTGAGGCCAAACAAACTGAAAAGTTGGAGTTTGGAGCAGAGAAAGGTTTATTGCCAGGTCAAGCAAGGAGAACAGAGCAGTTCATGCTCAAAAGGCCCAAACTCTGATGATTTTAGGGAAGAGTTTCTATAGGCAGAATTTGGTGGGGAGGTCTGCTGTTGGGTGACCTTCCTCTGATTGGTTGGTGGTGAGTTAACAGGATGGTGGTCCAGGAATCTCAATCATCAGTCCTCTGTTTCCAACCAATCTGGGGTCCACATGCTTGTACTCAGCCTCCCCTGGGGCGGGGAGCTTAGTTCTTGTAGCGGAACTCAGATATGCATCAGATTGCGATGTGTAACATTGGGCAGGACTAGGACCCTGTCCCATCACTGCACTGCTTTCCTTGACTGCCTTTCCTTTGTTTGTGCCTTCCCTCACTACTTGCAGAAACTGAACCTGCCCTTTGGAACTCAGGGAAGGAATAAGAGGCTGGAGCTTTTTTCCTTTGAACAAGAAATAGGGGGATACGGAAAGACTTTTGTACCTGAAAGTGCCCTTCAGGGTCTGGCTTGATTTCGGGAGTAATGCTATTTCAGAGGCAGAACCAACACGTAGGCATTTTTCTACTGTCAAAGAGAAAATTAATTAGTTGATATAATGAAGAAAATATTATCTGAACTGAATTGAGGATTATAACCCAGGAACAGGCTCTCAGAAAGCTCTGACAACTCTTCAACCCATGAGAAGTCAAAGCACGTTTAGGGAAATTTTGAGACAGAGGGCTACACATTGAATGAGGTAATATCACCAGATTACACAGTCCAAATTTAAACCCCTTACAAGATTGAGGAATGCTATCTTTCAAGTAGTTGTCTTGTAAGTGTTGCTCTTTATGGTTGAGCAACTGTTCTTGCCAATGGGCGAGGGTTAGTTGATGCACACATGTAGATACATAGTATCCAGTATGGGGAGGTGGGAGCAAAGAGCAGAGAAAGTTTTTTTTTTTTTTTAATATTTAAGTTTTTGTCTTACCATAAACATGAATTTTATTTCAGATTACCCAAGAGTCTGTCCTAGGAATCATCTCCTGTAATTGAATTTTTTCTTAAAAACTTTTTCCCTTTGCCCTTCATGAACTAACATGTTCTCTAAAATTTTTACCCAGCAGTTCTCATTTTATTTCATATTTCACTGAAAAATACTCATAATTTCACTGATAAATACTGAGCACAAAAAAGAAAAGTAAGAACAATTATATATGTGTATATGTTTCAGTTTTCCTGAATGTACCTTTTTCATTTCACAAATATATAGATAATTATCAATTAATTAATTTTGTTTGTTTCCAAAATAGGTAATTATTTCCTCTGCAGGTGAAAAGAGTGACTATTATTTGGGACTCTGTTATATGCCTAGTGCTTAGCCCAGAGCCCTGATACTTAAATCTTCAATATACACTTAATGAATAAAACAAAGAAAGTTTAAATCTGTGTATATTTGAAACATGCAACAACAAAGATACAAAAGTACTTGATTGAAAATAACAAGGTATGCTCTATGGCCTAACAGATATCTGTTTAGGAAAATAGACAAGGGGATAATTAGACCGGTTAACTCTAGGTATTCTCTTTTTCTGGTGAGGATGAGAGTTAACTTTTGTTTTTGTTATGGACAATAAATGCTCAATGTTTCCACATAGAAAATCATTTTGATTTACTTGTAGAAGAAAAAGAGAAGTTGAGAAAGAAAATGGTATTATAGTTGTTCTCAGTCAGACACCATTCACATTCTAGAGTCAACTGGTTTCTTTTAGAGAAGAGGGACTTTAATAATAAGGTGCACATAAAGGAGAGTTTTAAAGTCACTTAATGCACATAGCACTCTGGGGTTTTACCCTGGGGAAAAAAACCCTCTTAATTTAAATATTCAACCCGAAATTAGAACAACACAGTTTTATTTCATGAGGTAATGCCACACAGTGCAATAAACTTAAAAGTAATCCACCCAGACTGTCATGTTGGAGGCACTTTTATTTGGTGTAAACAGCTCTTCAGTTTCCAGAGCATTTGGGTGGCCCTTTCTGATTTACACTTGAACACTGACACGTGAAACAAGAGTCTGTGAGGTCTGGAAAGAACACATCACTAGACAACAGATGGAGCTGCTTGTTTATTATCAGGTATTACTTAGACTCACTCTTGATTAAGCTGTTTCTAAGACTGACCTTGCAGTGCTACTAAGTTCAGACTTTTACGTATTATGGCACACACTGATAGTTTGGCAGAATCTTTTCAAATGAGTTATCTAGTCTTTATTTTCAATTATTCTTAATACTTTAAATGTAATTTTAACAGAGAATACTGCCCATCAGGATTAAATTCATTATAATAATGAATACCTTCTTAGTTCCAAATGCTCATACACAACTGTGACTTTACAAAATACTATTTTTGTACTTAACACTACAACGTCTAAAATAGTATTAGTCCACGTATTTTCATAACAAATACAGAGAGTTTGATGTAAACTCTAGTGTTTTCCTAGAATGGTCACTCTTACAAGTACACTAACACAAGAGGGATTTCTTGTTGGAAAAATTTCTGCTTGTTGATTTTCTCTTTGAGACTATGAAATTCTTTGAATGTCAATATTATTAATACATTGTTAACTCCATGTGCCAATAAATACTCAAAATGTTTACCTAGAGCTATTAATAAGATTATATAACTTTATCTATTAATCTAAACTTCCATGTTACAGGAAGTAATTAGTAGTATTATTACTAATATACATTAGTATTTATTAATCACCTATTAATAGCTGATGGTTTGTGCAGCTTCTTTAACACATTTTACTGATTAGATCATGACATTTCTGTGCAATAGGTGTAAGAATTCTATCTTTCTGTTTTTGATAGATAAATGGATTTATTTAGAGAGAAACACAACACACTCCATTCCATAGACAGAGTGTGGGCCATCTCAGAAGGCAAGAGGCCAAAATTATTTCCATTTTACAGGTGATGTCATAGAGGAGTTAAGTAGCTTACCCCAAATCAAAATGAGTAAAGTAAATAATGAATCTGTCATTGAAATGAAATTGAAAGCTCTTTTATGTTGCCCATAGTCACCTTTCCATAGAAATTTTCATAGGAATTTGATTTGCAGAAATAACAATATGAAAGAGTAAGATTTGAAAAAAACTGATCTTCAACTGAGAATTGTCTATAATCAAAATCTATATTCCCCAACTCTCTATTAACCCTCAAACCAGATTCCATCTACTAAGCTCATCCCTGTTCATTCTGTTTCCACCACCACCAAAACTTCACTTCTACAGTTCCTCTATTTTATTTTATTTTTATTATAAATGTATTTATTTTAATTGGAGGCTAATTACTTTACAATATTGTATTGGTTTTGCCATACATCAACATGAATCTGCCACGGGTATACATGTGTTCCCCATCCTGAACCCTCCTCCTCCCTCCCTTCCCGTACATCCCTCTGGGTCATCCCAGTGCACCAGCCCCAGGCATCCTGTATCATGCATCAAACCTGGACTGGTGATTCATTTCATATATGATATTATACATGTTTCAGTGCCATTCTCCCAAATCATCCCACCCTCTCCTTCTCCCATAGAGTCTAAAAGACTATTCTATACATCTGTGTCTCTTTTGCTGTCTTGCATACAGGGTTATCATTACCATCTTTCTAAATTCCATATATATGTGTTAGTATACTGTATTGGTGTTTTTCTTTCTGGCTTACTCCACCTTGTATGAAATAGGCTCCAGTTTCATCCTCCTCATTAGAACTGATTCAAATGTATTCTTTTTAATGGCTGAGTAATACTCCATTGTGTATATGTACTAAAGCTTTCTTATCCATTCATCTGCTGATGGACATCTAGGTTGCTTCCATGTCCTGGCTATTATAAACAGTGCTGCAATGAACATTGGGGTACACGTGTCTCTTTCAATTCTGGTTTCCTCAGTGTGTATGCCCAGCAGTGGGATTGCTCCTCTATTTTAAATCTACCTAAATGTCACTACAAAATATTCTACTGTAGCCTGAGCCTTGGATTATCTCTCTTTTGTGACATGCCATTGCTGCACTATTTTCCTTTGTTTTATGTGGCCTGTGTTTTATTTACCTAAAAAATAAAATGAACCCCACAAGTTAACACTCCATTCTCTCCCTCATTGTCATGTTTCTAATTATTTTCTATTTAATATATATGCTAAAACATTTTATACACATGTTTAATATATATGGTCCTATCATGATATCACATACCAGAATAATACTCAGGGAGCGCAAATTAATTTTGTGAAATTAGTAGAACCAATAAATTCATATTTGTATTTTGATAATGAATATTACACAAAAACATAAAACACTTTAAAGATTTTAGCATCATAAAAGGTACTGGAATAATTTTGTTTATCCCAAGCTATCCCTATATCCATCTTCTTTATTCTTTGATGACAGAAACTAGATTTTATTCACTTATTGCCATTGATTTGACCAGTAAATAAAGTCCAAGCTAATCATAAAAGATCCATTCCCCTTGGCTTTGATGGCTTCAGGTGTTAGCATGTGATGCAAACCTAATGAATACAAAGTAAGGAAACATCTGCTGAGGCATTTCCCAGAAAGTTTTCTCAGTCTTAAACTGGAATAGAAATTAAGAGCTTTTTCAGTTTTTGTGCCTTTGTATGTTGCTGAGTAAAATGATGATGCCTAGCATTTCTGGAGCCATCCTATGACTTTGAAGGGAAACACAATCAGTTTCTAAATTAGCCAATTTAAAATCATTCTTTCTACAGAATTTCTGTAATATGAACTAATAGATCTTATCATATGCAATAATAAATCTTATTATATAAATTTTATTATATAAATTGTATTTGGTTGGGTCTTTTGTTACCTGTAGCAGATTACAGCCTAACTACTATAAACAGCTTAACAAAAACAAATATTATATGATCTCACTTACATGTGGAGTTAAAAACAACAACAATTTTTTTTTAAAAAGCAAGCTCAAAGATATGAAGAATAGATTGATGGTTACCAGAGGTAAGGGTTGGGGGGTTTGAGTGAAATGGATGGAGTCAAAAGTTACGGATTTTCAATTATAAAATATTTGTCATCAGGATGGAAAGTAGAGCATGATGAGTATAGTTAGTAATACTATATTGCATATTTGAAAGTTTCTAACAGAGTAGATCTTAAAATATTCATGACAAGAAAAGTAAGATTTCTGTTGTAATGCATATGTATATGATGGCAGATGTTAACTAGACTTACTGTGATGAGCATTTTACAGTACATACAAATATCAATTCATTACATTGTACCCTTGAAACTAATATAATGTTCTGTCAATTTTATCACAATAATTTTTTTAAAAGAAAATATAGCTTATCAGGTACTCAGTAGATACTTTAAGTGATTAGAAAATATTTCAGTGTTATTCCCTTTGGATATAATAATTTATAATATTGCCCTTTTGGGAATTTGCATATGCCACTCTTTCATTGACAGATGTTACTAACCCTTGAAGAAGCAAAATAAATTGTTAGTATGAAAGGAATTAACTTGAAAAGTTTTAACTATAGACAGAAGAAATGTCAAATGAGCAAAACTTTCTTCCTAACTAAAAAGGAATTTACATAAGTTGTTTATTACACAATTCTGTGAGTCATTATAGGATTTATATAATAAAACTGCATGTTTTCTCCTAGTTTGGCTAAAACTGTACCATATGTTTCCGTACAGAATGCTACAAATTTCTGATTGAACAAAGCATGATCACCACACACTTTTTTAACCAATAGAATAAAATATCATAAAGAATAAAAACAAGATGATCTTGATTTACTCTCTGCTTTACTTCCTCCCAAATAACAACTTGAGCCCACTTGTCCTATTGAAATGCATGGACTTTGAGGGGAAAGATGAGCAAAACATCCCAGACTTGCTAATGTAGCACATTTTGACAGGTTGCTGTGTATAACATGATTGATCATCACAATGAGAACAGGGGAAAAAAGGCAGAGATGAAATCATGCCAACCAGAGGGAAATGAATGTTCTATTAATCTTTTAATTATTTTTTGAATAAATTGAGCTGACTTTTTCTTTCTAGAATTTTTTCCACCGCTTTGATATGTTTTACCTATTCAGCAAAAAAAAAAAAAAAAAAAGTTTAAAATTTTTAGTAAACTATCATCAAGGCCATATGATATAATAAGTGGAGTGAATACACTTTTGGGGATATTTTTTAAATGTATATATATATTTCTCCCTTGTTTATAGGAAAATAGTTCTTAATTTCTTTGTCCTTGTGTTTGTTTTTTATTTCCTGACTTCTTCATTTACAAAGAGGTGCTTTTAGACAAGTAGTTAACTTCCCTGAAAGTTATTTTTTCTTTTTCTACAATTGGATATTATCATCTACCTCACATAATAATTGAAAAAATCACTGTAAATATCATATAGAAAAGCACTTACATATTACTGGTTTAAAATAGGTTTAGAAAAATTTGGAGGTTACCAATCTTTTGGCAGAAAGTGAAGAGGAACTAAAAAGCCTCTTGATGAAAGTGAAAGAGGAGAGCGAAAAAGTTGGCTTAAAGCTCAACATTCAGAAAACGAAGATCATGGCATCTGGTCCCATCACTTCATGGGAAATAGATGGAGAAACAGTAGAGACAGTTTCAGACTTTATTTTTTGGGCTCCAAAATCACTGCAGATGGTGATTGCAGCCATGAAATTAAAAGATGTACTCCTTGGAAGGAAAGTTATGACCAACCTAGATGGTATATTCAAAAGCAGAGACATTACTTTGCCAACTAATGTCTGTCTAGTCAAGGCTATGGTTTTTCCAGTGGTCATGTATGGATGCGAGAGTTGGACTGTGAAGAAAGCTGAGCACCGAAGAATTGATGCTTTTGAACTGTGGTGTTGGAGAAAACTCTTGAGACTCCCTTGAACTACAAGGAGATCCAACCAGTCCATTCTAAAGGAGATCAGCCCTGGGTGTTCTTTGGAAGGAATGATGCTAAAGCTGAAACTCCAGTACTTTGGCCACTTCATGTGAAGAGCTGACTCATTGGAAAAGACTCTGATGCTGGGAGGGATTGGGGGCAGGAAGAGAAGGGCATGACAGAGGATGAGATGGCTGGATGGCATCACCTACTCGATGGATGTGAGTTTGAGTGAACTCCGGGAGATGGTGATGGACAGGGAGGCCTGGTGTGCGATTCATGGGGTCGCAAAGAGTCGGACACGACTGAGTGACTGAACTGAATTTCTGAACTGAACTGAATCTTTTTCATTGAAAATATACCAAATTTTTCAAATTAATGAACGTATTATTCTAAAGTGTTATTTTGGAGGAATGATGTTAACAAGACAGCCAAATAAAACCTCCTTTGCATGTATCCCCACCTCAACCACAACAATCTGGCATCCATCCACAGATAGAAGTGCCTTTGTGGAGCTGTGGGGTCCACCACTAACTGCCAAGGGACCTGGGGAGAGTCCCGTCCGCGGGGTGTGTTGTGACGGGCCAACAGACCTTACTCCCAGCTGTGGACCCTGTAGCGACCTGTGAATCAGCTGCAGGCTCTCTCAGCCACAGTCTGAGAGTCCCTGGAGCACATTATCTTAGACCATCAGGATGTAAGAGACTCTCTGAAATCAGGAGTCTAGCAGAGAAGTCCCAGTTATAAGAGACTACTATGAAGAATTATATGCAAACACATTGGATAACCTTGAAGAAATGGATAAATTCCTAGAAACATGCAACCTACCAAGAGTGAAGAAATAGAAAATCTGGACAGATCAAAGATGAATAGGGAGATTAAATTAGTAGTTTTAAAATTCCCAACAAAGAAAAACTCTGGACCAGATGGTTTCCCTGCTAAATTCTATGAAACATTTATATAAGAATGAATGGTAATCTTTCTCAAACACTTCAAAAACAATTGAAGAGGAGGAGATATTCTCAAACTCATTTATGAGGCTAGCATTTTGCTGATATCAAAGTCAGATAAGGACAGTACAAGAAAAGAAAACTACAAGTTGATATCCCTGATGAATATAGATGCAAAATTCTCAATAAAATAATAGGAAGCCAAATTCAACAGCATTTTAAAAGGATCATCATGATCAAGTGAGATTTATTCCTGTGATCAAGTGGGATTTATTCCTGTGATGTGTGAATGGTTTGGCATATATAAGTTAATAAATGTGATACAGCATATTAATATAATAAAAGGTTAAATATATATGATAATCTCACTGGCTGGAGAAAAATCTTTTGACCAAATACATCCTGTCATGATTAAAAACTCTCAACAAATTGGGTATAGTAGGAACAAAATTCAACATAATAAAGGTATAAATGACAAACCCCCAGCTAACACCATACTTAATATTAAATAGTTGAAGCTGTATCCTCTAAGATCAGGAACATAAAAAGGGTGCCTGCTTTCACCACTTATATTAAAATATTACTGGACAATCTAGCCAGAGAAATCAGGCAAAAAAAAAAAGGAAGGGTATCCAAATCAATAAGGAAATGTAAAACTGTCTGTTGGCTGATTATATGACCTCATATGTAGAAAATCTTAGAGACACCATCAAAAAACTATTAGAAGTAATGAACAAATTCATTAATTTTGCAACACACAAAATCAACATGTAGAAATCAGTTGGGTTTTTAATATGCTAACACTGAAAAATCTGAAAAATAAAATATTCCCATTCACAATAATATAAAAAACAATAAAATACTTGGGGATAAATTTAAATAAAAGAGTTAAAAATCTGTACACAGAAAAGTATAAGACTTTGATGAAAAATATTAAAGAAGTCAAAAAAATGGAAATATACCCTCTTTATGGATCAGAAGAGGTAATAAAACAACCATACACATTTATGGATTTAATAAAAATCCTTATCAAAATTCCAATGGCATTTTTCACAGATGCAGAAGAAACAATCCTAAAATTTGTATGGAACCACAAAAGACCACCAAATAGCCAAATAAATCCAGAGAAAGAAGAACAAAGCTGGAGACATCATGCTTCCTGATTTCAAAGTAAATTTCAAAGCAATAGTTATAGAAGTATCATGGTATTGGTATATATATAGAACCATAAACACATGGAGCAGAATTAAGAGTCAGAAATAAACCCTTGCACATACCATCAACTAACATTTGGCAAGAGAGTCAAGAAGACTCAATGGGAAAATGATAGTCTCTTTAAAAACTTGGATTGGGGAAAATGGATAATCACATACATAAGAATGAAATTGGATGTCCTCTTACACACAAAAATATTAACTAGAAATGGATTAAAATCTTAGGCATAAGACCTTAAACCACAAAACTCTTAGAAAAAAGATAGGAAAAGCTTCCTTGACATTGGTCTTGACAAAGGTTTTTTGGGTATGACACCAAAAGCACAGCAACAAAAATGAAAATTATTAAATAGTGTTATATCAGATTAAAAAGATTCTACACAGAAAAAAAAAAAAAAACACAAACAAAAACAAAAACCAACCAAATGAGCAAACTTAACATAGTGAAACAGCATCATATGAAATGAAGGAAAGTAATTGCAAACAAAGCTGATAAGGAGTTAGCACCCAAAATACATAAGGAACCTATAAAATTCAATAGCAAAAAAAAAAAAAAAAAAAATGCAGTTAAACGATGGCAGAAGAGCCGAATAGAAATTTCTCTAAAGACATTCAGATGGCCAACAGGTATAGGAAAAGATGCTCAGCATCACTGACCACCAGGGAAATGCAAGTCAAAACCATATTGAGATATCACCTCACACCTGTCAGAATGAAGGTTATCAAAAAAATAGAGATAATTCAGCAAGGGTGTGGAGAAGAAAAGAAACCCCTGTGCTCTGTTGGTGGGAATGTAAGTTGGCATAGCTGCTATGCAGAGTATGGAGTTTCTTGAAAAATTAAAAAGACAGAGCTACCATATGATTCAACAATCCACTTCTGAGTATTCAAGGAAAATAAAATTAGATTCGCTAAGAGTTGTCTTCATTCCCACACTCATTGCAACATTACTCACAATAGCCAAGAAACAAGGGAAATGTCTGTCTACATATGAATGGATAAAGAAGATGTGGTAAATATAGACATGAAATGTTATTCAAGCATGAGAAGGATGTAAATCTTGCCATTTGTGACAAAATGGATGGACTGTGAGGGCATTATGTGATGGTGACTGCAGCCATGAAATTAAAAGATGCTTACTCCTTGGGGGAAAAGTTATGACCAACCTAGACAGCATATTAAAAAGCAGAGACATTACTTTGCCAACAAAGGTCCATCTAGTCAAGGCTATGGTTTTTCCAGTGGTCATGTATGGATGTGAGAGTTGGACTGTGAAGAAGGCTGAGCACCAAAAAATTGATGCTTTTGAACTGCGGTGTTGGAGAAGACTCTTGAGAGTCCCTTGGACTGCAAGGAGATCCAATCAGTCCATCCTAAAGGAGATCAGTCCTGGGTGTTCATTGGAAGGACTGATGCTGAGGCTGAAACTTCAATACTTTGGCCACCTCATGCGAAGAGTTGACTCATTAGAAAAGACCCTGATGCTGGGAGGGATTGGGGGCAGGAGGAGAAGGGGATGACAGAGGATGAGATGGCTGGATGGCATCACCAACTCGATGGACATGGGTTTGGGTGGACTCTGGGAGTTGGTGATGGACAGGGAGGCCTGGCGTGCTGTGATTCACGGGGTTGCAAAGAGTCGGACATGACTGAGTGACTGAACTGAACTGAATACAGAGAAAGACAAATATTGTGATATCACTTATAAATGGTATCACTAAAATCATAGAAACTGGTAGATTGGCAGTTGTCAGGGCCTAGGTAATGGGGAAATGTGGAGATATTGGTCAAAAGGTACAAACTTTCAGTTATAAGATGAATAAGTTTTGGGTAGCTAATGCAGTACATAATGACTATAGCTAGTAATACTTTATTTTACACAGTAATGAAATATAATTATAATTATCTATATATTATTATTACATACTTTAAAGTTGCAAAGAGAGTAGATCTTAAGTTTTCTTACCACAGAAAAAGAAATGGTGATTATGTGGCAATGGAGGTGTTAACTAACCCTCCTGTGATAATCATTTAGTAATAGACAAGTGTATCAAATCATCACATTGTACAAAATACACTTACACAATTTTATATGGTAATTATGTCTCAATACAACTGGGGAAAAGATAACTTTGCCTTGAGAAATGTTTGAACACATCAGAAGTTAGGTCTAACAACTGAAAACTTTTTAAACCTCATACATTTAGCATTTAGAGAATTGATTATGTGGTCCATTGTGCAGATGTTGCTGCTTGGAGTCCATAAGAAATGCATTTAAAGGATGGAAATGGTAAGAAATGTTCCATCAATAAAGTATTATCATGCATATGAATCAAATATTAAAAATGGAAAATGACACATATTAAGCAAAACAGTAAGTATGTAAATACATGAAGATTATTTAAATTATTTGAATATAGTTCCAAGGTTTTTATTTAACTCAAAATATAATTGGAATGTGAATTTGAAGTCAAGTGGGCCTTAGGAAGCATCACCGTAAACAAAGCTAGTGGAGGTGATGGAATTTCAGTTAAGCTATTTCAAATCCTAAAAGATGATGTTGTGAAAGTGCTGCACTCAATATGCCAGCATTTTTGGAAAACTCAGCAGTGGCCACAGGACTGGAAAAGGTCAGTTTTCATTCCAATCCCTAAGAAAGGCAATGCCAAAAAAATGCTCAAACTACCACACAATTGCACCCATCTCACACACTAGTAAAGTAATGCTCAAAATTCTCCAAGCCAGGCTTCAACAGTATGTGAACCGTGAACTTCCAGATGTTCAAGATGGATTTAGAAAAGGCAGAGGAACCAGAGATCAAATTGCCAACATCCACTGGATCATTGAAAAAGCAAGAGAGTTCCAGAAAAACATCTATTTCTGCTTTATTGACTATGCCAAGGCCTTTGACTGTGTGGATCACAATAAACTATGGAAAATTCTGAGAGAGATGGGAATACCAGAGCACCTGACCTACCTCTTGAGAAACCTATATGCAGATCAGGAAGCAACAGTTAGAACTGGACATGGAACAACAGATTGTTTCCAAATAGGAAAAGGAGTACGTCAAGGCTGTATATTGTCACCCTGCTTATTTAACTTCTATGCAGAGTACATCATGAGAAACACTTGCTGGATGAAGCACAAGCTGGAATCAAGATTGCCGGGAGAAATATCAATCACCTCAGATATGCAGATGACACCACCCTTATGGCAGAAAGTGAAAAATAACTAAAGAGCCTCTTGATGAAAGTGAAAGAGGAGAGTGAAAACGTTGGCTTAAAGCTCAACATTCAGAAAACAAAGAACATGGCATCTGGTCTCATCACTTCATGGGAAATAGATAGAGAAACAGTGGAAACAGTGGCAGAGTTTATTTTCTTGGGCTCCAAAATCACTGCAGATGGTGACTGCAGCCATGAAATTCAAAGACGCTTACTCCTTGAGGGAAAACTTATGACCAAACACGACAGAATATTAAAAAGCAGAAACATTCCTTTGCCAACAAAGGTCCATCTAGTCAAGGCTATTGTTTTTCCAGTAGTCATGTATGGATGTGAGAGTTGGACCATAAAGAAAGCTGAGCACTGAAGAATTGATGCTTTTGAACTGTGGTGTTGGGGGAAGTCTCTTGAGAGTCCCTTGGACTGCAAGGAGATCCAACCAGTCCATCCTAAAGGAAGTCAGTCCTGACTATTCATTGGAAGGACTGATGTTGAAGCTGAAACTACAATACTTTGGCCACCTGATGCTAAGGGCTGACTCTTTTGAAAAGATCCTAATGCTAGGAAAGATTGAAGGTGGGAGGAGAAGGGGACTACAGAGGATGAGATGGTTGGATGGCATCACTGATTCAATGGACATGATTTTGAGTTAACTCCGGGAGTTGGTGATGGACAGGGAGGCCTGGTGTGCTGCAGTCCATGGGGTCACAAAGAGTTGGACGCGACTGAGCGACTGAACTGAACTGAACTGAACTGAAAATATAATGATTTTGTTGCTTATAAAAATAGCTATTAACATGTTTTAATTTCTATTGTTTTAAAAAATTCAGAGAAAAACAAATATCATTATAAGGATGCTATGGTTAGTTAAAAGTGAAAGAATGCCATCAGGACAAACATCTACCTTAGCCTAATATTGAAAAAATTTGCAAAATTACAATAGAAATATAATTTTATTAGACAAGGCAGTCAAATGAACTCAATAAGTGTGAACATTATATTTTTCTTTTTTGAAAAATAGTAATTACTTTCTATTTTTCAGATATAATGCCAATTTCTATTGCAAATTACAGAATTAAATAAAGCAAAACCTGAACCCTCAGAGATGTACTGATCAATAACTGTAAAAACATATAGATGAAATGAAATTGAAGAAAATTATGCTTCAAACAATTTCAGTTGATACATTGAATGCAAACGCAGATCTAAGAGCAAACTTGGAACCGAAAGTCTAACAAGAAATCAGAAAGCAGTAGATACATACCATTAGGATAAGCTGTCATTCAAAATGACACTGATGACAATATTATGACTTTCTTTTATACATGACTATGATGGATTATAATGAAAAATAGGGGGAAGAAGCAATAGAGAGGGTAGCATTAGAGGCATCATTTCCGGATTCAGTGAATAAAGTAAAACTTTAAAAAATTCCTCTAGAAATAATAACTATTTCACCTTTACTTTTGTTTATATTATCTCAATAGATAACCTAATAATAGCTAATATTTCTAAAGGAATATTGTGTTTCTATTAAGTAAAATTTAAGATGTTATAAAATTTAAAAAAAGATACTTGCTTAGATATTTTAAAGTTTGTTTCATTACATGTGAGATTACATGGATTTGGTTTTGGATTTTCATTATGGAGAAATAAAATCGCAAATGTATTTTTCATGTTGAGAAAAATAGGTGATAAGGAGTGCATGAAGAGAGTTGTTCCTTACTTGATTATAGTAAAGAAAATTAATTGTAAGTGTATTTATTTTTGTTATCTTTTCTCATAAACAAAAGAGAATACATATTGACAGATAAAATGCTTATCCACTTACTAATTTTATGAGATAAATCGCTTTTTCCTTAATGGCTATCACTTTTTGCCTGGTAATAACTATTTGAGTTGTGGGCACAGTAGTGAGAAAAAAATAGTGCTAATATGCCAGCTTGAAGGAAAAAGACTGTGGAAGGCATCTGACTCAAGGTGGAATGAGTCAAATACAGTGGAATAAGGAAAATACTGAAAGAATATTTGTTGAAATGAATAAAGAATTAATTTAGGAGGTGCTAGTTTGTTAATTTTTACTGCTTTTATTCCATTTTATAAATATATTGTACATGATTTAGAATTTCTCTTATTAATACTTAGGTTCTATTTCTGGCATTAACAAATATTACTATAAATAGTTATATACATACATATATGTATTTTGTACACTCCTTTGAGAGGTTCTCCAGAGTAGAGTAAACAGAGATGGAATTGTTATGTCATTTGGGATGTTTTCTATTTCAGTGTTGCAGATGACACCACCCTTATGGCAGAAAGTGAAGAAGAACTAAAAAGCCTCTTGATGAAAGTGAAAGAGGACAGTGAAAAAGTTGGCTTAAAGCTCAACATTCAGAAAACAAAGATCATAGCATCCAGTCCCATCACTTCATGGGAAATAGATGGGGAAACAGTGTCAGACTTTATTTTGGGGGGCTCCAAAATCACTGCAGATGGTGACTGCAGCCATGAAATTAAAAGATGCTTACTCCTTGAAAGAAAATTTTTGACCAACCTAGATAGCATATTGAAAAGCAGAGACATTACTTTGCCAACTAATGTCTGTCTAGTCAAGGTTATGGTTTTTCCGTGGTCATGTATGGATGTGAGAGTTAGACTGTGGAGAAGGCTGAGCACCGAAGAATTGATGCTTTTGAACTGTGGTGTTGGAGAAGACTCTTGAGAGTCCCTTGGACTGCAAGGAGATCCAACCAGTCCATTCTGAAGGAGATCAACCCTGGGATTTCTTTGGAAGGAATAATGCCAAAGCTGAAACTCCAGTACTTTGGCCACCTCATGTGAAGAGTTGACTCATTGGAAAGGACTCTGATGCTGGGAGGGATTGGGGGAAGGAGGAGAAGGGGATGACAGAGGATGAGATGGGTGGATGGCATCACTGACTCGATGGACATGAGTCTGAGTGAACTCCGGGAGTTGGTGATGGACAGGGAGGCCTGGCGTGCTGCAATTCATGGGGTCGCAAAGAGTTGGACACAACTGAGTGACTGAACTGAACTGAACTGAACTGAAACAAAAATCTAGAGAAGTTACTTTGCATTTAGATACAAATTGCATTATTGGATATTATAATGGTGTTGAATTCATTATAATGATTTTTGCTTTTAAATTCAGTAGTAGGTCTTTGTTGTTAGAGGATGTCTTTAGAACTTTACCTTAAAAAGGAATGGCAAATTGATCTCAATTATTAATACCAAAATTTTACTTCTAATGGCAATAGATTCCTAGAGTTTATGAAGAAGAATTTTGAGGCCATGATTAAATTTTGAAGAAAATCTTATAATTCATAATAATATTTGTCTTGTTTGGGGTGTTGGGAATTTTGGCATATATAAAAAGTGTGAATTTGTTCTGAAATAGACTCAGAGAGAATGGTGTAGGATTCCTAAAATTAGGCATTAGCTATGATATAATTGTTGTTGTTTTTTTCTTATAGACAGTGATTAAGCTAGTTTATTTTGCTTTAACAATAGAAAATTTAGTGAGAAATATTGTTTTCTTCTATATATGATACAGTCATTCTCTCTTAAATTACTAATGTATAGAAATAGTGAAATCTGTTATAATTTCACACAAAAAAGGAGATGCTGTGCATTAAGTCTGTTTTTATACAATGACTAAGATAGCTTTGGTTGGTTTTCTGTTTTGTAGAATTGCATGATCTCAATAAACTAAAAGTTACCTATTAATAGACTTAGAAAATATGACTGACTATTCAGATCAAAATATTAAATTGTTTTATATTATTCATTCAAACATCTAAATTAGTATGTAAATATATAGATGTATATATCATACAAAATAATATGAGAGAATAATTTTATGAAGAGAGAAAATAAGCTACAAAATTATTAAATAACAATGACTATTGGTATTCAGCATATTTAAAACTGAAAATAGACACTGATAAAATTTTAGTACTAGGTGCATGTGTCCATCCTAAAATTTACTTCTTTTATTATATTTAGACCCAAGGCATCATCACTCCTGGGCTTTAGATTAATTAAACTAAAACTAAAGCAAAATATAAAAGTAATAATATTTTGTATTCATTTGATAGGAAACATTATATAGTTTTCATCAAAGAAAATTTAAAAATGTTAACATTTATGAAATATGAAGACTTTCTTATAAAAGAATGAGCTGACTTGGAGAATTTGCCCGGAAGGTTTTAACATTCTATCATATAAAATTAATTATTTGGTAGCTTTATAGATAAACTAATCATATTATAGATATTATAAATTATTATAGATAAAATAGTCATATTAAGTCATGTTTTCTATTTCCTCTTTTCATGTTTGAAACCACTACAACCACCTCATTAATCTTACTTGAGAAGACAAAGATATTTTAAAAGTGTTTCAAAGTATATTGCACAGCCATTAGCCTTATTCCAGAATGCTATTTTACTATTTCTTTCTTTCTTTTTTCTGACTATTCTTTGCCTTGTATTACTAAAAATAAGATGTATGAAATGTTCACTGCCAAAACTTAGGCACTCCAGTGATTCGTGTGAATCGTTAGATGTAACAGCTGAAAAACTGTCCAATGTATTCCTTTTGATATGGGTCACACCAAGGGGAAAACGTATTGAAAGCCATAAATTTTTGAAAAGATTATAAAATAAAAGTTGATGTTTACTTTTCAAGAATGAGAACAAAGTCTCCAACCCTTATCAAAAATATTTGCCATGTAATAAATGTGTTGTTAGGCCTAGGCTATCTAGTATCTTGATATAGAGTTCCTATCATGATGGTTCAGTTAAGTTCTTGCTATCTATATTATTTATCAGAAATATATTTATCAAAGGGATGAGGAATCTCCAATAAAATGGACTACATTGGTTCCCAGTATTTTGACTCCTGTATTCTGAATTTTATTGTTATTGTCAAAGAATTTTTTAAACTTACATTCCAATAAGTTCTGCCATTATCTATGTATTTTTTGGTCTTTATTAAAAATATAAATTCACAAGAGGTTGCAAAGATATTTTAGACAATTATCATATATATATTTCACTCAGTTTCACCCACAAGTTTTATTTTATATAATTATAGTGTGGTATCAAAGTAAGGAAAATGATATTGATAAAATATGTATTTATAGTTATATGTCATTTTATCATGTGAGAAATCACATAACTGCCTTTTACAGTCGATATAGAATTATTGTATCACCAGAAAGATTCCTCACATGTTACCCTTTTATAGAAGTACCCACACTTTCTCCCCAACCACTACTAACTCTGAGAAAATACTAATTTGTTATTCAGTTGTATAATTTTGTCAATTCCAAATGCTACATAAATCAATTCAAGCCAAATCAAATAATATGTGACATTTTGAGATTGGTTTTCTTCATTCTATATCCTTGAAATCAAAACCCAAGAAGTTGTGTGTATCAATTGTTCCTTGAACAATTTTAGGATTCCTCTTGATTGATTTTTAGTGTTTTTGAGTGTATTTTTTGTATTGATTTTAGTGTATTTATTCTAGGTATTGGATTTACATACATAATTTATCATAGTATATTGATACATTTACCAATTAGAGTGAAGTATAAAGAACTTACTTCCCTTTAAAATATTTTTCTTTGATCATTTATAATGTTAATTTTCTTAAATACTTCCTTTCTATACCTTGAGAAGCACATTAGTTAGGTATGAACTTGACTCTGCTGTATATCAGTTGTATGAAACTAGACAAGTAAGTTAATCTCCATGTACATTTTATGCCTATAATATAAAGTTGTGCCCATCCCTAGAGTTATTTTGAGGCTTATATGTACAGTTGTGGGAGTATATTAGGTACTCAAAATTAATTCTTTTCTCTTTTATTCTGGAGCTGTTTTAGTCTGTGTACCCTTTATGCATACATCCTCAGTCACTTCAATGTATCTGACTCTTTGTGACCTCAAGGACTATAGCCCACCAAGCTCTTTTGTCATTTACATCTAAATATCAAAGTGTCTATTTATTCTTGTGGAGTAAATACTGCAAAATAAAATCAATAGTGTAGGTACATTCTTTTCATTTGCTTCAAATATGTATGTTCTCTGTCCCTAAGTCGTATCCTACTCTTTGAGACCCCATGGATGGTAGCCTGCCAAGCTCCTTGGTCCATGGGATTTCCCTACTGCAAGAATACTGCAGTGGGTTGCCATTTCCTCCTCCAGGGGATCTTCCCCACCCAGAGATAGAACTCACATCTCCTGAGACTCCTGCACTGCAGGTGGACTCTTTATCACTGAGTAACCTGGGAAGCCTGTACCATTTATTACCAACATATATTGTGCAAAGGACTGTATATAGAAACTTTTTGAGAGAAGAAAATAAACTCTACTACAAATTTTGATGTAATTTAGCTATTGGACAGATAACAACTTCAAAGTCCTCAGGGGTTTTCTTATCATGTCATTTCTAGAGTCTTGTTGAGAATATGCCTGGACTTTGAAATAAAAAAGCTGAAAAATAACTGTAACATTGTTTACTAAACCTTAAAACTTTCACGGGAATTTCAATTTTCTTTCTTTTCAGATGTTTGTTAAATCTTAAAGATACTTTTAATGAACCTGTGTTAAGTTTTAGACACAGTGATAACAACAAATGTGTGTTTTTCTAAATCTCACATTTAACTAAGCTCTTTAAGAAAAAAGTTCTTTCTAATAGAGACTGTAGGACTTTAATCCTATAATCAAGGTAATGGCTACTTTGCAAAAAACCTTTATGGTTAAAGCTAACTTTTACTTTGTTTAATTTAATACCATAATGAACTAGATTTTCAGTGTTATATCAAGTCCCTTCCATTTTAAATAATTTATCAGGTGGCAGTGATAGACTAGAAGGGAAAACAGAAACACTCTTTAAGACTCAGCTTGCTGTGGGTATCACCTGTGATAAATCATAGCTCCCTTGCACTATATCATCATCATTGTCATCCAAAGGCATTCAGAACTTACCAAAGTATGAATTACTGCTCAAGAGATGGTTACCCACACTGGAGAAAGGGTTCACATTTTTGAGCTTCTGAAATACTCTGTGATAAAATAATTAGCCAGCTGGAAGCTGGTTTACATATTTATTAGACACCAGGGTGAGTAGGTATTGTTCTTCTGTTTCTCATTTCTAAAATGAAGATAAGTGCTTGGCAAGTAGTTCATACATTTCAAGGGAGAAGAACACTATATTTTAAGGAAATTATTGAGAAAAACATATGACTTATCTTTATCTTTAATATGTACTTTGGGAGTGATATGAATTTTAAAAAAGCTTTCCAAGGTATCAGAAGAGAAAAAAAAATTCACATAAACTCTCTTCACCCAATAGAATTCAATCTAATAATTTATCAGGAAAAATTCTACTCCGTCTCCAAGATTTAGTGCTCACATTTTTTCTCTGGAAAGCCCTCCTGAATTCAATGCAAAGATTACATGCTCACAGTACCCACCACAGCATTCTGTGGCTAGGTGTATATATATATATATATATATATATCTTTGCCATCTTGAAAACCTTGAGGACAAAGACAATCTCTAGTGTTCCCTCTTCAAACATGACAAAGTGAATGTCTGGATTTTAGTAAGCAGTTGAGGAATGAATGTAAGAAAGCATCAATATGCAATATTTTCATTTTGATTGAGGCAAAGATAGCTTGTCAGTAATAGGTATATCTTTTTTTTCAGATTTGCACCTTAAATATATATATATAAAACTTTTACAACCCAATATAAAACACAGGAAGATAATTATTAAATGGGCAAAATATTTGAATATTTTGCCAAGTAAAGTAAGTAAATAGTTAAAACACATGTAAGAATATGGGCTTTACTAGTGGCCCAGATGGTAAAGAATCTGCCCATAATGCAGGAGACCCGGGTTTGATCCCTGGGTCAGGAAGATCCCCTGGAGAAGAAAATGGCAACCCACTCTAGCATTCTTTCCTGGAAAACAGAGGAGCCTGGTTGGCCAAGTCCATGGGGTCACAAAGAGTCAAACATGACTGAGCGACTAACACACATATAAGAATATGCTCAACCTCTTTAGTCGTCATAAAAATGCAGATTAAATCCAAAACTGAGATATCACCATGCAATTACTCAAATGGCTAAAATAAAATTGATAATTCCTAATTATGTTCAGAGTTTGAAACAACTAGCAATCTTGTATGTCATTTCTGGGCATACAAAATTGGATGGATACTTTGGAAAATGTTTTGGCAATTTCTTATAAATGTAAACATTTATCTTATACTCCTTCCATCCCACCCCTAGATAATTTGCCCTAAAGAAATAGACATGTGTTCACACAAAAGCCTGCATGCCAGTATTCATATCAGTTTTATAAAAAGGAGAGAGCAAAAACTGGCTACAACTCCAAATATCTGTCAACTGGTAAATGGATAAAAAAACTGTGGTATATCAATTTATTAAGATATTATTCAGCTATTAAATAAGAATGAATCTTTAATACATGCAACAGCATGGATGAATCTCAAAACCATATGTTAAGTGGAGGAAGAGAAGATAAAAATACTATATGATTCCATTTATATGATATTCTTGAAAAGACACAACTATAGGGATTGCAAACAGAACAAGAACAGTGTTTGCAAAGAGTTTAGGACAGAAAAAAAATCGATTACAAAGAGGCATAAGTATATCTAGGGGTGAGTAATGGATGGGTTCTATGTCTTACTTGTGATGATATTTATTCAACTGCACATATTTGTCAAAACACATCAAGCTAAGGATGTGAAGTGGTTTTATTCTGTCTCCGTAAAATGACATACTTAAACATCCCCAACTACTTTAAGTGAAATGTATGTCCCATCACTGATTCTCCTCATCTTACTTCTTTTTCCAGAACACCCATAACTTTATAATATATTTACTGATTTACTTATTTATTATGCTTATAGCTTACTGTCTGAATCTCCTGCTAAAATATAACTAACAAAATTGTATACTAAAATAATGCTATATTTAGCAGTGGGCCGCCCAGATTCCTCACTCAGGATTGAGTCACTCATTATCCTTAGTTTCTATAAGTGATGCACATTGACACACGGAGATGGATCTTTCTCTCAAAATTTTTTCAGGTCCTGGAGAACCACCTAGCCTAAGCTGGCACCCCCTTCATGAAGGAACCACACACTTGTTGATGCTTTAGAGGTCAACAAAATATGGTCTGCAGACCAGATCTGGCCTGCAGTCCATGCTTATAGGGTGCAGAGGATAAAAATATTTTCTTTGTATTTTTAAATGGTATTAATAAAGGAGCAAGAGGAAGAAGACAATAGGGAGGAGGTGGAGGAGAAATGAAATATGTGATAGAGAATGAATGTTATCCACAAAGCTAAAAATATTTACTACCTGGCCTTTAGAAAAAAGTTTGCTGACCCCTGAAGTAGTTGATGTAAGGAACTAAAGGCCTTATTTGCCTGTAGGGGTACAACCCCGAAGGGACATCTATAAGATTGACTGAGGCCATTTTTTGGTGACCATATACTAGTTCCTTCCTTCATTCCTGAATTGTGGATCCTAGTGATTCTCCCACTAAAGACCTTGCATGCATATGTTTGTTTCAGAATTTCCCAGGAAACCTGACCTGAGATAATCAGTGTTTAGATTGGTCCATGAAAGAAGACTCAAAAATTAAACTGGATTTGGGTCACTCCCTGATAAGTCAGTAATGAACATCTCTTCACTGGTAGTAGATAGAACACTAATATCCTCTGTAGATTGTACCAAAGTTAAAGTTTTGCTAGTAGTCCATTAAGATGGACTACTACTATAAAAGAATTCAATAGAAAGTGCAATATTTCAGGAAAGTGAGGGTTTAGGGGAAAGTGTTAATTATAAGAACAGTAGAATCAGATGGGTTTTGCTTAATACCATTGCCATAAAAAAAAAAATACAGTGAACAAAAAGCTGAAGGTGCCTGATCCCCAAATGAAGGTGAAGTGTAAATGTGAGAAGCCTTCCTTAGTAGCAGGTAAAGAAGTCCTTTGTTTCTTGCATGAACTTAAAGGGCAGAAAAATTGAGATCTAGGCTTAGGAATTAATAATAAAAATGATAAAGATACATTCAGAGATTCTGAATTCATGACTTCTTAAGTCTGCTTTCCCAGAGTTAAGGTTTTAGTTGGGAAGAGTTGAGATCCTGAGAATATCCAGGAAACATCCAAGTCAAAGGAGGCAAAAAACAAAAACTGTATATATTATATTCCATATCCCTCAAAACGTGGCAAACATGACCTAGTCCTCCTTGTTAGAGATTTGTATGCCTCTTGCTTAAAGAAAATATGCACCATATATCCTCCTCAAGACCTATACTCACCTTACCTTTCTGCTACCAAATCAACGAGTAGGTCAAATTGCAGCATAAACAGATCAGAGAAATGTGAACCTCCTAAGAATAAAAGGGGATATGCCTCTCAAAATTGTAGGACCTAGCCAATGCACATAGGCAAAAAACAGGAAGTATGCGTGGGACTTGATTTAAAGGTTGCATGATTGATGGAGCAGAACATGTTGATTACTAAAGGAATATTTATCTTAAGGTATTTCCTCCTAAGATACAGTATTTAGCTCCCTGGTATTGGAGAAGGAAATGGCAACTCACTCTAGTGTTCTTGCCTGGAGAATCCCAGGGACAGGGGAGCCTGGTGGGCTGCCATCTATGGGGTCGCACAGAGGAGTTGGACACGACTGAAGCAGCTTAGCAGCAGCAGCAGCAACGACTATAGGAGACAGTGCTAACATGCTGCTAAGATGATTTTTGGAAACTTGTTGAAAGTAATGGCCCACAGTAAATAAAGTAGAGATCTTAAAATTATGAGACAGATAGTATAAGAAACAATAAAAGAACTCATAGGATTGGGCTTGCAAAAGTAGTATACTATGAATATTAGTCAGGGTTCCCCAGAGAAACAGAACCAATAGTATAACCAATATTTCATATAATGTATGAATTGGCTCACACAATTATGGAGACTGAGAAGTCCCAAGATCTACAGTCATCTGGCTGGAGGCCCAAAGACCTTGGAGAGTCAATGGTAAGTTGTAGTCCGAATACGAAGGCCTGAGAACCAGGAGACCTGATGGTATAAATTGCACTCCAACTCTGAAAGAGATAGTCAAGCAGAGAGAGTGAATTATCCCTTATTCAGCCCTTTTTGTTCTAGTCAGGCCTTCAAAGGATTGGATGGAACCCACCCACACTGGGAAGGGTCATCTGGTTTACTCAGTCTACTGATTCAAATGTTTTTTTCATCCAAAAACACCCTCAGAGATACACTCAGGATAGCATTTGACCAAAACTCTTGAGACCACATGGTCCAGTGAGGCAGTCCACTTATCTGAGATACCTAGAGTAATCAAAATCATAGAGACAGAAAGAAGAATGTGGTTGCCAGGGGCTGGAAGGAGGCAGAATGGGAAGTTATTGCTTAATGGGAATACAGTTTCAGCTTTTCAAGATGAAAAGAGTTCTGAAGATGGATGGTGATATGGTTGCATAGCAATATAAATGTACTTAATATCACTGTAATACTTTTAAAGGGTTATGATAGTAAATTGTATGTTATGTGTATGTTACCTCAATGAAAAATTGAAAAAGTGTTTAACACTGAATGATTATCATGATAATAAAGAAGAAAAATGCATGAGATCATAAATGTCCACACATATATTAAATCTTTAAGAAAAAACATCCGGTAGCCTGGTGTCTAGTAACGGCCTTGAGGGGAAATTGCTTATTAGTGACTTAAAGGGAACCATGTCATCCATTGAATTACTAACATTATATCCTCCCGCACCTGGATTTTCCTTGGAGGTCATCCTCCTAAACATTAGCTAGATTTGACCCTGCTGAGCTTGAGAGCTCTGATGAGCTCATAGCCCAAGGTGGTGTAGTTTTAAGAGTGCCTTGCAGTAAGAATATATCTGTCACAGATGAAAATGCAGGAGCATATTTATATCTCCATGTAATTCATTCATTGCTTTTTATAAACCTAAAGTTCTCCAGGGAGTGACACAAATTCCCATAATATTCCTATGTGTTATAATTTGTATTTTGATCTGTAGTCAACAGACTTTTTAATAATAACCAGAATATTCCCCAGTGATTGAATACATGTAGACATTAAAAAGTAAAAATTTAGCTTAGTGATTAAAGTCAGCAATTCAGTTATTCTGAATTATTTTTCATTTCATTCTGCTCTGATTTTCATTTGAATAATACAATTTCAGGTTTGAATTTATATCAGCTGCCTCCCCAGCATCCTAGTGGAATGTTTCTCAGTGTGTGCTCAGTTAATCACTAAGTGGAATACTTTTTTTTTTTCTGGACACTTTTGGCTATATTCCATAAGTATGAAAGAGCAAAAGTTTTTAAATAACTTAGAGATTGTACAGTAAGCACCTACTATTTTCAGGTACTAAAAGTTATAAAAATGACTAAGGCGTAATATGTAAGAATAACACATGAATAAAACAGAGTCAGTCATGACCTTATTATATGGCCAACAACATAATACAAATAAGACCGATTAAGGTGTCTGCAAGCAAAGAGATAGGACTCCATACTTCTTACAGATATGAGACAAAATTATTTTTTTAAAGTATTTCCATATACTTACCTAAATATCCCACTTTAACTCCCATGAAATATATGGATCTGGGAAATTATTTCAACACTGGAGCTTGTCCCGAGCTGCACAGATGAGTAGAACTCAGAACCCACTTACCAAATGGCAGGGCCCCAACATAGTTCCCAGCACGAGTACTGCCCTGTGAACCATATTTCATAGAACCTGTTCGTTGCCGTGGCTCTGATACACTTCTATGAAGTTTCCTGAGGCCCCTCACCCCCTGCTGCAGTGGCCCTCAGGGTGCCTAATCAGCCTAGTGGGCCATGATTGAACACTGGTGCCCTGTGGAGTCACCTTGCTCTCTATTGCAGTCGCTGGTTTTTCCTCAAGGCCTACATAGTTTTGACGCTGTTGTTTTCTAGTATCCAGCTTTTCAGGCGAAGAGTCCTCGGCAGTTCTTTAGGGACCCTAGTTCTCTTATTTTAGCACATTGGCTCCTTCTCAGCACTCAGGACTCAGAGGTTGGTGAAACTGAGAAACACTGTGAGAGGTTGTAGGAAAGAGGCAGTTGAGTGAGAAGAGTCATGCACAGCCTTATCCTGTGCTTTAAACCATCACTCACTCAGTGGTTGAGCCTTTCAGGTTCATTATGGGTGTTTTCTGCCATGTGCTCATCTTCTTGAAGTCTAATAGGAATCATATCTTATTGCTGTTTGATTACAGCATTTTAGCACAATGCTTGGCATTTTCTATGGGGCAATAAATGAAGACCAACTCCTGTTTTTTTTTTTTTTTAAGTTCTGCTCCTTTTTTTTCTTTTATTTCTTCCTACATATTTTTATCTCTAGTTAACACTTAAATTTTATAATTCTCCAGACTTCCATTTGGTACCTTTTTGTCTTCTCCTTTATCACCATCTTCCTAATTGACCAAATTCACTTCCCTGACTTGAACTGCTACGTATAAGCAATAGATAGCAAGTCTTTAACTAGAGTCTGTTTTTTTTCCCCAGTCCAGAGTTGTACATCTAAATGGCCTGTTGGACTTCTTGATTCATAGTTTCCATAGTCACACTCAGCGTGGTCAAAGTGGAATTTGTAATGCTTGTCTTCACATTACTGCTTTCTCTTGTTTTTATTATTTTGTCTAGTGAATGTCTTCCTGATCATCTGAACCTGGGAACCTCTTAGCTCTTTGGATTTTTTCATCTCCTATATACCATTAAGAACCAAAGCTATGTATTATAAATTCCATTTAAATTCATTCATTTATTCAAATATTCCCATATGCACCAAATTATGGAATGTCACTATATATCATGTAGTGCTTTAGCAACTTGAGACACTGGAAAATACCAACATAGTCCACAGGTATACATTTTATTTCCAGAGACAGACAAGAACTAAGTGAACAAGGATGCATAGATATAGATATATAATTTAATTCTAGGAAGAAAAATAAAGCAAAGATGTGGATGGATATTCCAACAGTTATGGAAGAACTGGTTACTAAAAGCTTTTCTGAAAAATAAAGCTTTGAGCAAATATGCAAAAGGATGAAATTCACAGATCTGTGGGGGAAATGTTCAACAAGCAAAGAAAAACTCTTTGTTGGAACACGATTGACATGTTGAAGGAAGAAAAGAGTAATAACTGAAAGATGAACTACCCAGGTTGGTAGGTGCCAAATATACTACTGGAGAAGAGCAGATATATAGCTCCAGAAGGAATTAAGAGGCCAAGCCAAAGTGGAAACAATGCCCAGCTACGGATGTGTCTGGTGGTGAAAGTAAAGTCCGATGCTGTAAAGAACAGTAGTGCATAGGAACCTGGAATGTTAGGTCCATGAATCAAGGTGAATTGGAAGTGGTCAAACAGGAGATGACAAGAGTGAACATTGACATTTTAGGAGTCATTGAACTGAAATGGACCAGAATGGGCAAATTTCATTCAGATGACCATTATATATACCACTGTGGGCAAGAATCCCTTAGAAGAAATGGACTAGCCCTCATAGTCAACAGAAGAGTCCAAAATGCAGTACTTCGGTGCAATCTCAAAAACAACAGAATGATCTCCGTTCATTTCCAAGGCAAACCATTCAGTATCGCAGTAATCCAAGTCAATGTCCCAACAATTAATACCGAAGGAACTGAAGTTGAAGAGTTCTATGAAGATTTACTATGACTGCCTAGAACTAACACCCAGAAAAGATGTCCTTTCCATCATAGGGGACTGGGATGCAAAAGCCAGAAGTCAAGAGATCCCTGGAGTAACAGGCAAGTTTCACCTTAGAGTACAAAATGTAGTGGGGCAGAGCCTAACAGAGTTTAGCCAAGAGAACGCACTGGTCAGAGCAAATGCCCTCTTCCAAAAACACAAGAGATGACTCTACACATGGACATCACCAGATGGTCAGTACTGAAATCAGATTAATTATATTCTTTGCAGCCAAAGATGGAGAAGCTCTATACAGGCAGCAAAAACAAGACTGGGAGCTGACTGTGGCTCAGATCATGAACTTATTGCCAAATTCAGACTTAAACTGAAAAAGTAGGGAAAATGACTAGACCATTCAGGTATGACCTAAATCAAATCACTTACAATTATACAGTGAAAGTGATAGATAGATTCAATGGATTAGATCTGATAGAGTGCCTGAAGAACTATGGGTGGAGTTTCATGACATTGTACAGAGGTGGTGATCAAAACCATTCCCAAGAAAAAGAAATGCAAAAAGGCAAAATGGTTGTCTGAAGAGGCCTTATAAATAGCTGAGAGAAGAAGAGAAGCTAAAAGGAAAGAAGAAAAGGAAAAATATACCCATCTGAATGTAGAGTTCCAAAGAATAGCAAGGAGAGATAAGAAAGCCTTCCTAAGTGATCAAAGCAAAGAAATATAGGAAAACAATAGACTGGGAGAGACTAGAGATCTCTTCAAGAAAATTAGAGATACAAGGGAATATTTCATGCAAAGATGGGCTTGATAAAGGACAGAAATAGTATGGACCTAACAGAACCAGAAGATATTAGGAAGAGGTGGCAAGAATACACAGAAGAATTGTACAAAAAAGATCTTAATGATCCAGATAACCACCATGGTGTGATCACTCACGTAGAGCCAGACATCCTGGAATGTGAAGTCAGTAGGCCTTAGGAACCATCACTGCGAGCAAAGCTAGTGGAGGTGATGGAAGTCAAGCTGAGCTATTTCATTAAAAGATGATGCTATGAAAGTGCTGCACTCAATACTCAGTACAGTGGCCACAGGACTGGAAACGGTCAGTTTTCATTCCAATCCTAAAGAAAGAAATGCCAGAGAATGTTCAAACTACCACACAATTGCACTTATTTCACACACTAGCAAAGTAATGCTGAATATTCTACCAGCTAGACTTCAACAGTATGTCAACCAAGAACTTCCAGATGTTCAAGCTGGATTTAGAAAAGGCAAAGGAACCAGAGATCAAACTGCCAACATCCATTGCATCATAGAGAAAGCAAGATAATTCCAGAAAGACTTCTAGTTCTTCTATGCTAAAGCCTTTGACAGTGTGGATCCCAACAAACTGTGGAAAATTCTTAAAGAAATGGGAACACCAGACCACCTTACCTGCCTCTTGAGAAACCTATATGCATGTCAAGGAGCAACAGGTAGAACTGGACACAGAACAATGGATTGGTTCCAAATTGGGAAAGGAGTACATCAAGGCTGTATATTGTCACTCTGCTTATTTAACTTATATGCAGTGTACGTCATGCAAAATGCCAGGGTGGATGAAGCACAAGCCAGAATCAAGATTGCTGGGAGAAATATCAATAACCTCAGATATGCAGTTGACACCACCCTTATGGCAGAAAGCAAAGAGGAACCAAAGAGCCTCTTGATGAAGGTGAAAGGGGAGAGTGAAAAAGCTGGCTTAAAACTCAACATTCAGAAAACTAAGATCATGGCATCCTGTCATCACTTCATGGCAAATAGATGGGGAAACAATGGAAACAGTAACAGACTTTATTTTCTTGGGCTCCAAAATCACTGCAGATGGTGACTGGAGCCATGAAATTAAAAGACTCTTACTCCTTTCAAGAAAAGCTATGACCAACCTAGAAAGCATATTAAAAAGCAGAGACATTACTTTGCTAACAAAGATCCATACAGTCAAAGCTATGGTTTTTCCAGTAGTTATGTATGGATATGAGAGTTGGATCATAAAGAAGGCCGAGTACCAAAGAACTGATGCTTTTGAATTGTAGTATTGGAAAAGACTCTTGAGAGTTCACTGGACTGCCAGGAGATGAAACCAGACTATCCTAAAGGAAATCAATCCTGAATTATTCATTGGAAGGACTGATGCTGAAACTGAAGCTCCAATATTTTGGTCACCTGATGCAAAGAGCCTACTCATCAGAAAAGACCCTGTTGATGAGAACAATTGAAGGCAGGAGGAGAAGGGGATGACAGAGGATGAGATGTTTGGATGACATCACTGACTCAATGTACATGAGTTTGAGCAACTCTGGGAGATGGTGATGGACAGGGAAGCCTAGCATGCTGCAATCCATGGGTCACAAAGAGTTTGACACGACTCAGCAACTGAACAACAACAGCAAATAAGAGAATGTAAGTAAATTTTGAGAGGTGAACTAAGGTCAGAATATGTAGTGTCTTCATGGATTTTAGATTTCATTTTTAGAGAAAGCTATTAAAAGTTTTAGAAAATTAAAATAAACTGACATGATTCCCCAATTTTTTGACTCTAGTGATGTCCTGGTAAATATTTAAGAACTAGATCTTGCTTGGCAAGGAAAGAGAGGATTTGCTACTGTCTACCCAGGTCACTCAGTGGTAAAAAATCCACCTGCCAATCAGGAGACCTGGGTTCAATCCCTGAGTTCGGAGAAGGAAATAGCAAGCCTGGAGAAGGAAATAGCAAGCCACTCCAGTATTCTTACCTAGGAAATTCCATGGACAGAGGAGCCTGATGAGCTACAATCCATGGGGTGGCAAAGAGTTTGTGTTATTCCCTAACAATTAATTGCTCAGACTCTCTGAATTTCCATGTTAACCCTCATATCAGTTCAGTTCAGTCACTCAGTTGTATCTGACTCTTTGCAGCCCTATGGACTGCAGCACGCCAGGCCTCACTGTCCACCACCTGCTCCTGGAGTTTACTCAAACTCATGTCCATTGATTTGGTGATGCCATCCAACAAACTCATCCTCTGTTGTCCCCTTCTCTTCCTGCCTTCAATCTTTCCCAGCATCAGGGTCTTTCCAAATGAGTGAGTTCTTTGCATCGGGTGCCCAAAGAATTGGAGTTTCAGCTTCAGTATCAGTCCTTCCAATGAACATTCAGGACTGATTTCCTTCAGGATGGACTGGTTGGATCTCCTTGCATTCCAAGGGACTCTCAAGAGTCTTCTCCAACACCACAGTTCAAAAGCATCAATTCTTCGGCGCTCAGCTTTCTTTATGGTCCAACTCTCACATCCATACATGACTACTGGAAAAACCATAGTTTTGACTAGATGGACCTTTGTTGGCAAAGTAATGTCTCTGCTTTTTAATGCAAACAGTCTTTATCTACTAGTACAGATAAACCAAAAGGATATACATTATTGCTATGATGAACTATAGCATTGTATTTATTGATATTTTTGGGCTTTTCTGATAGCTCAGTTGGTAAAGAATCTGCCTGCAATGCAGGAGACCCCAGTTCAATATTTTTATTTAATGAGTTATTTTCAGCATAACTTACTATACTTTTTAAAGCATGATTTCCTTTAGTTCTTTGAACATATCTGCAACATTTGTGCCTTCTCTCTGCTATGTTTCCCTGTTGTTTTCTGTATATCTCATTTTTTTTGTTGTTAAAGACTACTTTAGGTCATAAATTGAAGCAACTCTGGATACTGATTCTCTCTCCTTGCTAGGATTCATTGCTATTTGCTTATTTGTTTTGTGATTTGGCTAGACTAATTAAGTCAAGTCTTTCTCTCTCTGTAAAGTCTGATAGTTCTCCTAAGAGGACTGTTCCTTGGGCTGTACAAAATTACCCTGGTTTGAAAGTGGTTTTAGCAGGGCTTTCTTTGGCTGTCTCCCTCTGATCAGCTGTCTGCCTCTATCAGTATCACACACAGATGTCAGGCTTCACTAACTGTTAGCTGATTGCTCTATTGTCTTTTACAATGACCTAAAGCAAAAACTTTTCCACAATCTGATTCAATACAAGGCCCTTTGTAGGAAAAGTTTCTGGGGCTCCTGCTGACTTCCTGAGGACTCTTTAGCAATCTGTTTCTTGCTCTCTCTTGCAAGCTAGCTGACCTGTGGTTTAGCTTGTTGCTTTAGGGGAGCTACCAGGCCACTTTTAATTGCATACCACCAGAATCTCCATCGCTTTCCAGGTAGCCCAGTGGTAAAGAAAATGAAGAGAAGAGGTCACTGTCCGCTCACCTATTTCTCACCAAAATTTTGTGGTTTAAAATAAGTTCTCTGTCTTGATATTCTCGGAACATAAACTGCTTTTTCCTCTATGATTGAGAAAAGAAAGGAATAAGGAGATGAAATAGAAAATGTTTCTATTTTTCCCACATGTATGTAAAGACTTGGTGAAGCACCAAAAAAAAAAAAAAAAGAAAAGAAAAGAAAAGAAAAGCATACAACAGAAATACAGTACTACAAATTCAAACTGTGAATATCCAATATAGAGTACAGTCTTAAGGGCAAATGCTAATTCAGCTTCTAGCTCTGTTACTCAGTTTGAGTTTGGGGTCATGTTCTCAACCACTCAGACTCAATTTCTTCATATTGTGAAATGAAATATTTCTTGCCATATCTGTGGGCAAGAAATGTCACAGCCGTCAGTGATTTCAGGACTCCACACGTGAATGAGGGCTCCCAAAAGGAACACAATGCCTGCAGTCCAGATCCAGCAGATGCCGCCATCCCGCACAGTGACTGCTCTTGAGCTTGAGGGAATGCAAGAAGCAGCCAGCCACCACATCTACCACTCCTTAGGGTGAACAAGAATGAAGGGTGTAAACAAGAAACAGAATCCGGCCCCAGATAGCTGAGGTGCATACGAAAGGAATGAACTCAGTGAGCCCAGAGGCTTGCATCTTCCCATACACAGAAGAATGCTAAATTCCTTAGCTTGATATCTGCTTTTCCTTACTTAACAATAATCTCTGATGTTCAGACTGCCTGCCTCCTTTGTTACAAACTCCTATATAGCCTAACACCCTCTCCTGCCTCCTCGGGAGCAATTTACTCAGGGCTACTGAGGTGCTGCCTCCAGAGCCTGGAGTCCTTAACATTCCCACCAAGTAAAATAACTCTCTACTTTCAGGTTGTGACTAATTTTTTAGTCTACAAATATGTACAGTTGGAACATTAACATCTAGAGGAAGAAGTGAAACAAGAATATGACATAAACCAATTCTCCACTGAGCTGACCATCATGTGAAATACAGCTCAGGAAGCGTGTATCAGCCTAGAAACATATTGAGAAATCCATCTCCTGTTGTTAAATGTATATGAACTTCCTTGTAAGTAGAATAATTTCTATTTTATATCTGAATAATATGAATTCTGTTTCCACAAATAGTTAATCTGTGTAAGGCATATTTTTATTAAATATATATGACATATTTATTTTAGAAAATGGAATACTTTTAAGGTGACCCTGTTTTTCTTTTTAAATTCAGCATTCAGTTGTTTTTTCCCCATCTATATCAAGGCCCTACTATGCATAACACTCTAAGAGGCATTAACACAACCTCAGCATGTTTATGGTATCCACCTGCAAGGAAATCAATTTTTTACAGACTAGATCTGGTCCTCTGAAAGACAGACACTTCTGTTTTTGTTTAAATACAACTTTAACAAGCATGACATAATACCTGAAACTCTTTGTTAGCCATCTCTTGCAAAAACTCTTTCTGGTAAGCTGTCCATTTCAAATTTTACATGCAGGTTTTAAGTCATTTGGTTTTGAGTTAATTATATTTGAGTCTTCATTAAAATGAAATCTTTAAAGGTGTTGAATTTCATGGATGACTATTTAAAAACATCCATAAATCTAACAATTATATACATATGGATGAGTTTGATAAACTGGTGTTATATTTGGGGGTTTTTATGCAGGATTTAAGGTTCTAAAGTTTGTTATATTTAAAATAATGCATAAATTAATTTGACAGTTCATAATAGAATAGTATTTTTGAGATAACAATCTATGTCCCTATTTCTCCAGTATGCCTTTTTTTCTTTGGTCTTTCAAAAATGAGTAATTGGTCTGAACCCATTGCTCCCAGGAAGGGACATGGCAAGGTAGATAAAAGCCTTGCAGAATTACTGTGTTTCCCCACCCTCCCACCCAAATTTAAGTCCTTTGTCCTATATGAAAAAGTAAATGTATTCAGGGGCCAAGACAAGTCCTATAAAACATTAAAAGAAGTAACTGTAATAAAAACAGCAGTGAAAGTTCACTGATGAATGGGAACTAAAACTCACCTCAGTTTTCAGAAGTGCTGCCAACTAGAGAACATGAACTAGAGAAGCTGAGTTTCTTCTTAGGTGAGCAACTCTAACTCAGCACTGTTTTTTGTGATACAGGAATGAGTGTCTTCTGAATGCCAATTTTTAAAATTTCTGGTGAAACCTAGAAGTCCAGATTTTAAAGTTTTAGCAACTATTAAAAAAATTTTTTTACGTAAATCTGTGTAAAAAAATAATTCACATGTCAAATAATGAAGACATTTGGGGTTGATTTTTTCTGATTGGTTGTGAATTTGCCACATTATTTTTGTTTTTAGAGAAACAGAGATTAGGGATGAGATAACTTTGGAAAATATTTTCAGGAAAAGTATTTTCCTGTTTTATAAAATCCATTTTGTCCAGATTAGAAGAGTCTGGGTTGCTGTGTGAAGAGAAACAGATAGAAGGCAGTGAAAATATAAAAGTACGTGGATCTCCCCAGAAGGGGCCATGTGCACTAAGAAGGTGGAAACCCACCAGAGAAGGAATGGTTTTGTGACTCTGAAGTGTTACGGCAGAAAAGCTCTCATGAAGTTCTGGGCTGTCTGCCATGTTGTACAATATTGACTAGATTCCAGGATCCCTGAAATTGGCACAGATAAGGCAGGCAGGAGACATAGGAGAAAAAGACCTTGGGGAAGAGGGAGATGTGTGGCTGACAGAGACAGATGAGAAAATGCTTTCTTCCTCAGGAAGCCTAAACATTCCATAACCTGCTTTTCTCAGCTCATCTTTGCCCTTTTCTATTAAGTACATCCACTAGAAATTTTACTGAGGAAACTAAGGTAAAAGTTTTGTAGCACTGCAGCAGGATTCAGTTCACTTCAGTCGCTCAGTCCATGTCTGACTCTCTGCGACCCCATGAATCGCAGCACGCCAGGCCTCCCTGTCCATCACCAACTCCCGGAGTTCACTCAGACTCACGTCCATGGAGTCAGTGATGCCATCCAACCATCTCATCCTCTGTCATCCCCTTCTCCTCCTGCCCTCAATCCCTCCCAGCATCAGAGTCTTTTCCAATGAGTCAACTCTTCCCATGAGGTGGCCAAAGTACTGGAGTTTCAGCTTTAGCATCATTCCTTCCAAAGAAATCCCAGGGCTAATCTCCTTCAGAATGGACTGGTTAGATCTCCTTGCAGTCCAAGGGACTCTCAAGAGTCTTCTCCAACACCACAGTTCAAAAGCATCAATTCTTCGGTACTCAGCCTTCTTCACAGTCCAACTCTCACATCCATAAATGACCACAGGAAAAACCATAGCCTTGACTAGACGGACCTTAGTCAGCAAAGTAATGTCTCTGCTTTTGAATATACTATCTAGGTTGGTCATAACTTTTCTTCCAAGGAATAAGCGTCTTTTAATTTCATGGCTGCAGTCACCATCTGCAGTGATTTTGGAGCCCCCCCAAAATAAAGTCTGATGCTGTTTCCACTGTTTTCCCATTTATTTCCCATGAAGTGATGGGACCGGATGCCATGATCTGCGTTTTCTGAAGGTTGAGGTTTAGGCCAACTTTTTCACTCTCCACTTTCAATTTCATCAAGAGGCTTTTTAGTTCCTCTTCACTTTCTGCCATAAGGGTGGTGTCATCTGCATATCTGAGGTGATTGATATTTCTCCTGGCAATCTTGATTCCAGCTTCTGCTTCTTCCAGTCCAGCGTTTCTCATGATGTACTCTGCATATAAGTTAAATAAGCAGGGTGACAATATACAACCTTGATGTACTCCTTTTCCTATTTAGAACCAGTCTGTTGTTCCATGTCCAGTTCTAACTGCTGCTTCCTCACCTGCATACAGGTTTCTCAAGAGGCAGGTCAGGTGGTCTGGTATTCCCATCTCTCTCAGAATTTTCCACAGTTTATTGTGATGCACACCGTCAAAGGCCTTGGCATAGTCAATGAAGCAGAAATAGATGTTTTTCTGGAACTCTTGCTTTTTCGATGATCCAGCGGATGTTAGCAATTTGAAATCTGGTTCCTTTTCTAAAACCAGCTTGAACATCAGGAAGTTCATGGTTCACGTATTGCTGAAGCCTGGCTTGGAGAATTTTGAGCATTACTTTACTAGCGTGTGAGATGAGTGCAATTGTGCGGTAGTTTGAGCATTCTTTTGCATTTCCTTTCTTTGGGATTGGAATGAAAACTGACCTTTCCAGTCCTGTGGCCACTGCTGAGTTTTCCAAATTTGCTGGCATATTGAGTGCAG